>NW_028261386.1:131851581-131999081 GCF_051295495.1 Thamnophis sirtalis
GCAACTATATTCTCTTTCTATATTCTCTTTGTGCATTATTTTTATTATTTTTTGATTTTCATATCTCTGTTCCTCTTTCCTTTCTTCTAGCCCTCTGTCGGCCCACCTCCATTGCTACAGCTTTACCTTACAAAGAATATAGGAAAAACAAAAAATTTAGATTCATCAGCAAAGAGAAAAATAAAATTTGCCAAGGCAATTTTGCTATGAAATACTTTGTAGAATAGACCCAGTTTAATCAAGGGGCAAATTAATGGCGCAGTGAGCTCAAAAAATACACTTTCCTGTTTTAGATATCAGGATATCCCATTATTTCAGGAAAGAGTTCTTGTAAAAGCAAGGGAACACCAAACATAATGAAGGTACAAACATAATATATGTTTCTTCTCATATAAGGCTATATTTGAAATGAACTCAGTGCTGGGTTCCAGATTCCGGTGCAACTGGTACGGTGCAATGGGGCCCAGCATCCCCCACATACATGCATGCAGCACGCACGTACACACACGCAGCATATGCATGTGTCCTTACCTTCACAACGCTCCAACTGCTCGGCGCATATGCAATAGCAATAGCAATAGCAGTTAGACTTATATACCGCTTCATAGGGCTTTCAGCCCTCTCTAAGCGGTTTACAGTCAGCATATCGCCCCCACAGTCTGGGTCCTCATTTCACCCACCTCGGAAGGATGGAAGGCTGAGTCAACCCTGAGCCGGTGAGATTTGAACAGCCGAACTGCAGAACTGCAGTCAGCTGAAGTAGCCTGCAGTGCTGCATTTAACCACTGCGCCACCTTGGCTCTCTCTCACATATGCTCTGTGCGCGTAAGTGCCGAAGAGCTCAAATACAGATAAGGAGCTCGGGCAGGTGGGACCCGGTGTTCCCAGCAGGCACCACTATGCCCATACTTGAACGCACCGCCTGCAACCCACCACTAAATGAACTTCTTGAACAATTGCACATTTTATGACTACTTCATTATTTTCTTTCTCATACGTAGTCAGGTGAGAGTCTGAGATATGCAGGTGTTTAGAAAATCTTGTTTACGTGTTTTAGAGTTTATGGTTCTTTTCTGGCTGGATTCGTTTTCAGAATGTCATGATTTAAAATGTGGATTCGATTTGGGTTGTATAGTCTTTGGTTCCTCCTTTGATCACTGTGATTCCAATAAAGCTCTAGCTTTATCTGCACTAATTAAGAATCTGTAAACTCACCCAGAAACTATCATTTCTTAATTAGTTGTCTAATTAGGAAACGCCCATGATTCTGTTAGATTTTCATTAATCCAAGAAACTATTCTTATCTTTCTCTGGGTAAATAACCAGACATTCTGCAATCAAATGAGGCTTCTAAACATTCTTTAAATGGGTCCCCTTTGCACCAATACAGGAAACTGCTTTTTTTTTCTGGATAGGAACAAAGCTTGTAAACCAGCAAACTTTAAAAAACAGACCTTGCTGAATTTAAGATAATTTCCAGAATGTAAGTTGTCTTTTAGGAGAATGTTCTGTTCTGACTCTGCAGTTTGAAGAAGGCTAAGTTTTTATCTGAGGAACTTTTAAAAACTAAACTGTGTACTAATGTATCTTTGGTTAAGGGAACAACATTTAACATGGTAGAGCCCAGCCCTTTCCTGCCTGGGCATTTTTCAATTGTATTGATTTCGATTCCTAACTAGCAGGGCCATGCCAAACAGCTGGGAGGGCAGAGACAGCCAAACCCGAGGAAAGCTGGGTTAGCATTTTCTTTGTTAATCCCGTTAGCAAAGTCGATTCAATCCATACATCTGATTGAATTGCCTTCCTATTGAATCTCTGTTTAACAATATTTTATTCAATTTTTCAATTTTCACATTCCATTTGCAATCATTTATACACAGGGTATTTACTATAAGCAAAGAAGAAAAAAAGAAAGAAAAAAGGAATAAAACGAACAAATAAAAAGGAAACACAACTCATCATTCACAACCCCACCTAACCCTTGCATCCTCCATACACCCCATCTACCCCCTCCAACTTTCCTTTCTCCCTCTAACACTCCGCTCCTACTTCCCTTTCCCCTCAAACCTTCCTTCTCCCCTTACTCCCCAGACACCCTCCTTACATACTCCTTACATTCCCCTTACTCCTTCCTTACTCCTCCCTCTTCCTTCCCTCTACCTCCCTCCTTGGTGTATGCCTTTATTCGAGTGTTGTTTGATCTAATAAAAGTAAAGTGAACCAAGGAAAAAATAATAATAATAATAATAATAATTAAAAAAAAGAACCACCGTATATAAATACATTCTTGTTCTTATTAAGACTATGTTAACACCCCCCCACCCCACCCCCCACAATCCCCATCCCTAATCCTCCCGGCTTCCCAGGGCCCACACCTGGCACTACCTTCTATCTAAAATATCTTGTATACATATGGATTAAAAAATAAAAGTAATATATCAAAAGAAAAAGAAAAGCAGAGAAAGAAAAAAAAAGGAAAAAAAGAAAAGAGAAAAGAGAAAAAAGAAAAAAAGAAACCACTCTTTGTGTTGATCTCAGCCCCCCATCTTTATCTATGCTTAAATAGTATAAATCATTCTATCTATATTTTATTCTCGTCTCTTACTTCTTTGCTATTTACCCCGATCTTCTGTAGACTCTCCCGTTCCCTTCCTAAACCTCATGATCCCTTCCAATAAGATTTAAGCAGCATGGTTCATGCCATATATTCAAATATAACTTTACAGACAAGTAATCAAACTTTCCCTTCTAGTAAAATTTAAACAACGTAAATGATCTTTCTTTGCCCCTTTTTCAAACAGTAATTCAAAATAATCTAACCAGATTTCCCCTTCTTAGTAAAGTTAAGCAGCGTAGATCAGATATTACTTTACACAGGAATCAATTTCTATCTTAAGATAATTCCAACCGACTTCCCCTTCTAATAGGATTTAAATAACTTAGTTCATTCCACATGCATTTTACCCTCATCCCCCACTTGTCTGATATTTACCACTATCAAATTTATACTAACATTTGTTTAAAATATAACTCAGAGCGATTTATAGCATGAATCATTCCACATATTCCAATAATACTTTCAGCAAGAGTCAGTTAACCTTCTATTTTAAGGTAGTCCCTTCTAACAAAGTTTAAACAACATAAATCATTCCGCATTCTTTTTACAGTTATCTTAAGATAATCCCAAGCGGCTTCCTGTTCTAATAAGCTTTAAACAACGTAAATTTTGCCCTCTTCCCTTGCTTGTCTGATATTTACCACAAATAACGTAGTTCATTCCACATGCATTTTACCCTCATCTCTTGCTTGTCTAATATTTACCACTATCAAATTTATACTAGCGTTTATTTAAGAAGTAACTCAGAACTATTACAACCAACTTTCCCTTCAAATAAAAGTTAAATAGCATGGATCATATTCAAATAATACTTTCAGCAAGAGTCAGTTAACCTTCTATTTTAAAATAGTCCCATCTAACAAAGTTTAAACAACATAAATCATTCCGCATTCTTTTAACCACTATCAAATTTATACTAACATTACTTTAGAATCTAGCTCAAAGTAGTTTCACCCAGCTTTCCCTTCTGATAAAAATTAGTCCACTTTTTCTACCGGAGAGAGGTCTCAAACCCCCATTCAGTCCTCAACTTTAGGAAGTCTTTTGAAGTATCTAAATTCTCGATCTGCCTTCTTCTGCTTCTCCGGGGGAGGAGGGGCTGCCCCCTCCATCTTGCAGCCGCATGGCCAGCCGTTTGCTTTCTCCTTCCGCTTGTCTCTCCTCTCTTCCAAGCGCGTCAGGAGGTCCCGCCTTCAGAATCCTACAATAGAAATCTTGAGCCTCCGAAACAGAGTTAAGACGAAATCTTTGATTCTCAAATGTAACCGTGATACCGGCAGGGGCCTCCCATCTGTATCGAATCTGTTGACTCCTAAGCTCTTTGGTTAAAAAAGTGTAGTCCCTTCTTTCTCTCAACATCTGGAAAGGTATATCTTTGAAGACAATCACGTCCTGGTCATCAACTCGGAGACTGTTATTATGAAACTTTTGCACAATCGCGTTTCTAGATTCTTTTGTAGAGAAATGTATAATTATGTCCCTCGGGAGCTGTCGCTGTTCCGCTATCAATGAGTTCTGGCGATAGATTTTCCGAATCTGCCAATCAAAGTTAAGTCCCGGGCTTCCCAGCGCATGGCTGAAGGCTTCAGCAAAAGTATGTTTCAAATTCTCTTGCTCCTTTTCACGGAATCCTCTGACTCTTATTGAAAATGCCTTCCTATCAAAATTTAGCATCATAAGCTGTTCCTCGTTATTTCTAATTTTTTCTTGTAAAATTTGAATATTGGTAGTCAAATTAAAATTAGCCTTCTCCAAACTTTCCAATTTGTTCTCTATTTCAGCAGAGTAATCTGACAGGGCAGACACGGCTGCAAACATATTCACCTTCATTTGATTAACTTTAGATTTTAGGTCATCATAAAGTTGCAATACAAATTCCTCAATTTCTTGCTTAAATGCATTAAATATTTTAAAGAGATATTCCTGTGTTAAAACTTCTCCAATAGAGGGCGTAGGAGACAAAGGCTGTGTTTCCAAAAAAGATTCTTTAAATTCTTTAGACACATTTGTAGCAAGACGCTTCTTTGATCTGGGTGCCATAATAAATAAACAAGTAAGCAGCGCTTCGCTCCCCTCTATTTCCAAAGAAAAAAAAAGGTTTATTTTGTTAAGGAGCGGTCTGTAGGAAGATAAGCCCGGCTAAGTACATCCAGTAATCATCCACGGAGAGAAATCGCCATTTTGAAGTCTATTTAAACAAAGAAGTCTTTAAGACGAATGGTGCTGGTATTTAAGATAGTAATAAAAGCATAAATCTCACAGGGGTGGTACCCTCCCGTATCAAATCTAGCTTGAAAAAACTTTGTTTTGTCCTGGGGGGGGCTAGCCTGTCTGGGGCTGCCAAAAAAAAAAAAAAAAGGCAGCTGAGAAGAACTGGCCGGAGATAAAAGCTCCGCTTCGGCTGGATCTAATCTCTTCCACAGCCAAAAAAAGAAAAAGGCTGTGGCTTACGAATAGACCCTAGTCTACGGAGCTATCCTCCCTGCCCCTTTCTTAGCCAAAAAGGGGTGCTATCTATGATCTTATTTAGATATACAGACCAGATCTCTGAGGAGCTCGGTGGAGCCCTCCTCGGCAACAGGCCACGCCCCCAGGAAGCCCCTATTGAATCTCTGAATTGTATCTCTCCATAGTTGGCTGCTCATCTATGTTTCAGGTTAATGGAATGCACTTCCAGGTATGTGTGCACCTGACTGTAGTGGAAAATGTGTAATGAATGAATAAATAAATTATAAACTATAGAGGGCCTCAATTTTAGGATATGTAATAGATTATGAACAAGAATTCTTCTGTCCAGTAGACTGTCTTGTATCTACTTTCATGATTACTATTCTTAGTCATTAATCTCTATTGTGATCTGCTGTCAAATGTTTACAAGGTAACCTGCTTTGCAGGATACCCCCCATACATCTTTTATAGAAAAAAGTGTCTTCATTCAGTGCCATCAGGTTAGTTAAACATGCCCTCTTCTGCCTGAATCTGTTCAGCAGCTTTTACACTATTCTACCAGTTTCCTTTTTCAGTGTGATTTGTAACCATAACAGATCTGATGGTTTTTATTTAACCAAATATTTGATCTTATTTTCATGTCTTCGAGATGCTTTCCTGAATTGGCTTCCATGGTGAGAGAAAGCTAATTTGCAGAAAACTGAATGATTTCTCAGTGGTTCCACATACACCAGTAGAAATGTTTTTTTTTTAAAAAAATTGCTACCAAATTATGAGCAACGGCATAATCAATCTTATATCACTTTCCTCCCATAAAAATGTAACAGAAGTCCACTATACTAATGGGGAGTTAATCAATTATAATTCCTGGGATAATTCAGGAGACATTTGCTGAATGTAACAGTCATTCCGACATGCGGAGTAAGGAAATTTTCGACGAGGAGAGAAGAATTTATAATAGCAATAGCAGTTAGACTTATATACCGCTTCATAGGGCTTTCAGCCCTCTCTAAGCGGTTTACAGAGTCAGCATATCGCCCCCAACAATCCGGGTCCTCATTTTACCCACCTCGGAAGGATGGAAGGCTGAGCTGGTGAGATTAGAACCACTGAACTGCAATAGCAATAGCAGTTAGACTTATATACTGCTTCATAGGGCTTTCAGCCCTCTCTAAGCGGTTTACAGAGTCGGCGTATCGCCCCCACAGTCTGGGTCCTCATTTCACCCACCTCGGAAGGATGGAAGGCTGAGTCAACCTTGAGCCGGTGAGATTAGAACCGCTGAACTGCAGATAGCAGTCAGCTGAAGTGGCCTTCAGTACTGCACCCTAACCACTGCGCCACCTCGGCTAAATCCTTAGTAAGACCGCACCTGGAATACTGCATCCAGCTTTGGTCACCACATTACAAAAAAGATGTTGAGACTTTGGAAAAGTGCAAAGAAAAATAATTGAAATGATTAAGGGATTGGAGCATTAATAGCAACCTCTTTTGTTCATTACCGGTTCACTAGCGGGAGTGCATGTCTGCGCAGAAGGTCTGTGATGATGTGGGTAGGCGGAGCCTTGTACCGCCACACCGCCGCCACTACCGGTTTGCCAGAACCAGTATGAACCGGCAGAATACCACTTCTGGACTGGAGACAGAAACATATGAAGAACAGTTGTAGGAATTGGATATAGCCAGTCTAGAGAAATAAGTACTGGGGGGGGGGGTGTTACATGATAGCAGTATTCCAGTATTTGAGGGGCTGCCACAAAGAAGAGGGGGGTCAGCTTATTTTCCATAGCACCAGAAGGCAAGACAAGAAACAATGGATGGAAACTACTCATGGGGAGAAGCAATCTGGAATCAAGGAGAAACTTCCTAACAACGAGGACAATTAACCAGTGGAACAGCCTGCCTTCAGAAGTTGTAGGTGCTTCATCACCTGAAATTTTTAAGAAAAGACTGAACCTGTCTGAAAAGTTATAGGACAGTGTTTCTCAACCTTGGTCCACCTGAAGATGCGTGGACTTCAACTCCCAGAATTCCCCAGCCAGCAGAGCTGGCTGGGGGATTCTGGGAGTTGAAGTCTACGCATCTTCAGGTGACCAAGGTTGAGAAACACTGGTATAGGATCTCCTGCTTGAGCTGGCTGGGGGATTCTGGGAGTTGAAGTCCACGCATCTTCAGGTGACCAAGGTTGAGAAACACTGGTATAGGATCTCCTGCTTGAGCTGGCTGGGGGATTCTGGGAGTTGAAGTCCACGCATCTTCAGGTGACCAAGATTGAGAAACACTGGTATAGGATCTCCTGCTTGAGCTGGCTGGGGGATTCTGGGAGTTGAAGTCCACGCATCTTCAGGTGACCAAGGTTGAGAAACACTGGTATAGGATCTCCTGCTTGAGCAGGGGTTTGGACTAGAAGACCTCCAAGGTCCTTTCCAGTGCTATTCTGATTGATTGATTGACTGATTGACTGATTGATTGAATTTGGCCTGAAACAAAGCAACATTTCAAATGGTCAAGAACTGCTGTATAAATGAGAGAAAAATTAAAGGTAAGCAGTTCATTTGAAGCTCGGCAGTGATGTAGACTCCTTTCCCCAACTGAAATGAACATGTTTTAATTTTTTTATTTCTATATAAGATGTTTGACAACATCTTCTCTACTCGCAGCTCCCGATGTGTTGAGGTTGCGATTCCTAGAATTTCTAAGCAGCGTGTAGGCTGGATAGTGGAAGGCCAGCAGATTAGAGAAATTGGCCTACAATGTGGAACTATTTTAAAAAATTAAAATTCAGCAATAATGGGAGATGTATTAGATCAGGGCTGTCAAACTTGCGGCCCATGGGCTGGATGCCGTCACGTGTTGGCCACGCCCACGACTGGCTTAGTGAAGGGGGGGGAAATCCCAATATGTCACGTGATGCTGCCGTGATGATGCAAGTTTCACACCTCTGTATTACATCATTTATTTTTGTGTGTATATTATACAATTCACATACAGAATGTTTTGGCTTTAACATGTTTTGGCTCTAACACAAAGTCTGAAAAATAAGCCCTGATAAATAATTCTTTTGGGTGTCCCCGGGGCAATACTGATGTCATACATGCTGACTCTTTCAACCCAGAAGTGCCTTGATAGGTGCTTCCGACACAAAAGTAGTAGTAATAATAATAATTGTTGTTTTAATTTTGATGTGTACTCTTGGCAGAACAAACATGTTAACGTTTTAGTACAATGTGTAATTCTGAACAAAAAATTAACATTTGTAGATGTTTTTGACTGTTGTTTGCAGTACCCACTTTGAGATAGTGTCAAGTACAGATGCCATTCCTTGTATGGCTATACAGTGCAAATAATTTGTGTGGCATACTTTGCATTGTGTGGATATTGGGATGAAACACCTGTTTTTGAACTTGGCCAGGATGTACTCTAGGTTTATGCAGTTGCTTCAGAAGCCGATCCTGTTTGTTTCCACACGAAATCCCCACTTCTCCCCTTTTTTTCCCAGAATTCCAAACTCCTTATATTTCCATTTGCAATAATGCTGTACTGAGTTTGCAATTTGTTTGCTTCTTCATTGTGGAGATGTTATTTCCCCTTCTTTTCCATCATCTGGGCCTCCACTGACAATATTTCATTCAGAAGTCCTTAAGGATGGCTTCTTCCGCTACACAGCATATTGAGCAATTGATTGCATGGTACTGAACTGAATCCATTTGAAATGAAATCAATGTGGCCTGTTTTGACTCTGCAGATTCCTGCCACAGAACCCTCCCTCCCCCATCCATCCATCCATCTATCATCTGTCTGTCTGTCTGTCCGTCCATCCATCCATCCATCCATCCATCCATCCATCCATCCATCCATCCATCCATCCATCCATCCATCCATCCATCCATCCATCCATCCATCTATCTATCTATCTATCTATCTATCTATCTATCTGAATATTTATTTATTTATCTGAATATCTATCTATCTGAATATCTATCTATCTATCTATCTATCTATCTATCTATCTATCATCTGTCTATCTATCTATCTATCATCTATCTATCTATCTATCTATCTATCTATCTATCTATCTATCATCTATCATCTATCTATTTATCTATCATCTCTCTCTCTCTCTCTATCTATCTCTCTATCTATCTCTCTATCTATCTCTCTATCATCTATCTATCTATCTATCTATCTATCTATCTATCTATCTATCTATCTGAATATCTATCTATCTATCTATCTATCTATCTATCTATCTATCTATCTATCTATCTATCTATCTATTATCTATCATCTGTCTATCTATCTATCTATCTATCTATCTATCATCTATCTATCTATTTAACTATTATCTATCTATCTATCTATCTATCTATCTATCTATCTATCTATCTATCTATCTATCTATCTATCTATCTATCATCTATCCAGTGATCCTAAGTAGCCTGAGCTAAAAGACCAGAGGTGGAATTGACAAGCGTTGAATTCTATTTTTCAGCCAGGACTAACTGGCTGTAGAATATCCAGCATTTCAGTATATGGATTTATTTATTTTGCTTTGGAGGAAAGGAGTTTCTTATATATACGGGACTGAAGTAGAATGTTGGACCAAGACACTTCTTCTCATTTAATTTCTTAACCGTAAAAATATTTCCGTGTTGGAAATATTCTAGGTTAGAGCATTCTCTAATGGCCTTTCCTTAAAAACAAGAAAATATAAATATTTTATAGGGTTTTTTTGTTTTTGACCCCTAGGGCTATAGAAGATATGAGTGATGCATTACTGATAATAGATGGGGGCAAAAGGTTTGATTGGTTGAAAGGACATTGAAGCAAAAGTACATTAGCTTTGTAGCCAACTAAGGCATTCATTTTGTTCCTTATTTTGTCAATAAAACCCTGAAAAAAATGTAGTTATTCATCCAAATGTTGGAAACACAATGTCAGGATGCAGTAGGAATTGGGTTAGCTTATCTGGCCCTTAGGCTATCCGTTGCTCTTCTCTGCAGAAGCTCAGAAAACTTCTTGAGCTTATCAAATAAAAAGTAAGTTTAGATTGTTAGGGAATGTAAACATACAGCAGCCACATTCTGTGAATATCAAATTGGACCAAGTGTCTTACAGGAACGAAAGTTCTTATTCTCAAAAAGATTTCCGTATAGTTACAGAAATGCAAGGGAACCCATTGAAGAAACAATAATACCTATTTTATTTATTGACTGATTAGATTTTTATCCTATATAAAAAATTAAGTCAGCGAACATATAAAATATTCCTCCTTCTCCTAGTATCCCAACAAACACAACCCATGTGTGTGAGTGTGTGGGGGTGTAGAGCCAAGGTGGCGCAGTGGTTAAATGCAGCACTGCAGGCTACTTCAGCTGACTGCAGTTCTGCAGTTCGGCTGTTCAAATCTCATCGGCTCAGGGTTGACTCAGCCTTCCATCCTTCCGAGGTGGGTAAAATGAGGACCCGGATTGTTGTTGGGGGCGATATGCTGACTCTGTAAACCGTTTAGAGAGGGCTGAAAGCCCTATGAAGCGGTATATGTCTAACTGCTATTGCTATTGGGCTAAGAGGCAGTCATCCAAAGTCATCCAACCAGCTTTCATGAGTAAGGCAGGAGTAGAACTCACTACCCCTTGGTTTCCAGCCTGCTGCCTTAACTACTAGATCAGAAGTTCTAATCAATCAAATTGATAATAGCTTTGAATAGGATAACTTTGATCCAAAATGCATAGCATTTGAACTGCAGTCAGTCTTCTTCATTAAATTCTTCTGTGCTTTTAAAAATATCTCATTTGAGAAGTCTTAAATGTAGGCGTGCAGTTATAGGGAACTAAAAATGGAAGATAAAAGCAGTCAATTTCACCTCACGCTCGTTAATGCAGAACGAAGCATCACCTGAATAAGCTTTGCATATTGTAGGCAATGCTAATTTTTAAAAAATAATAATAATTGCAGTTTAGTTCAGTTATGCTGTGGGTTAGTTAACACACTCTTACTTCGTTCTGGTACAGATTTAATGTAGTTCATGGTGTTAAAGACTTTGTTGTGTTCTGTCTTCTGTTACCTGTCTTTTGTAAATAGATGATGATATATGGTAATATATCTATCTCTATCTCTATCTCTATCTATCTATCTTCTATCTACCTATCTATCTATCTATCTATCTATCTATCTATCTATCTATCTATCTATCTATCTATCTATCTATCTATCTAGCAATATATGGTATCTTACCTGTGGAAGCATTTATCCTTTAAAATGTAAGTGCTCAATATTCACATTGAAAAGATTTGTGAGATTGATTTCCAGTTGAGGATTCAAATCCTATAGCAGGGAATCCATTTTGTGGTGATATAAGCACCACCATTGAAAAGGCTAAAGATAGGTGATGCCTTCTCTTGCAAGGGTATCTGAGGGACCCCCTTACGCCAATGGGATTGTGCAATGGAAAACAGGGCATTTATTAAACTTTTTGGCCATTTTGTCTAAGTCAGCAAAATGGCACCATAGGCCTCCATGAGAATTTTTCTGAGGACCTCTTTCCATTAAAAAAAAAAAATTCTAACACAAATTCTCTTTTCCTCAGATTGAATAAGACCAACTGAGAAAAAAATTCACAATATTTTTTTTTCTGCCCAGCGCTAGTTATAACATTGGTTCTCATGATTTGATTCACTACTGCAGCTTCAGCTTTTTAGTGCCAGGTGAAATATTTTTCTCAGATGTTTGGATTTTATTTCCTGGACTTCCCCCAGTTCCAGTGTTAATTAGAAATATGCTTAGATTGGTGTTTTCATTCTTGTTTTAGATAATTCATTGAGGGAATATTTGTCGTTGGCTAGGGTGAACATACAAGAAATAAATTAACGTACTATGGCTTTAAGCTATGTATTTTTCACATGTTGTAGAGCAAAGTTACACAGTACAGAGAAGGGAAATGTGCTGAGTTTAACAGTCAGGAATTCTCTCCAGATTTTGCTTTTTTGTTAAGTATCTCTTCAGTACACATTTAAGAGAAATGTGCGTAAATCTTCTAACAATGTGGGAAAATGCAGCTTTGCAGGCAAACTTTGCCCACAGCCAGGAGTTGGATTCTGACTGACTTGAAGTCGATCCATCCTTCCAAGGTTGGTAAAATGAATACTCAGATTGGTGGGGGGCAATATGCTGACTCTGTAATCTACTTAGAAAATGCTGGAAAAACACCATGGAGCGATATATACAGTAAGTCTAATTGCTATTGCTATTATCAGTCACATCTCACGTGGGAATCACATTTCTATATGCCATTCTCACTTACATCTGATCCCATTAATGCTATTGAGATCAATTCCAGAATAAAGTACCTTTTTAGATTGCAACTTTTATTTCAAGGGTCGGCAACATGACACCGTTGGCAAATGCTAGAACATCTGATGCTTTTCAAAAAATAATTGTGCACCCTTGACCAAAATGTCCTATGAGAACTTCAACATATAATAAGATCTCACATAATAATGTTGGTATGTTACATCTGATCTTCAAATACCCGTGCCAGAATGCTGAAATTCAGAATGACATAGTAGAAATATTTCAAAATATCAGTTTTAACAAGTGATTCCTCAACAGATATTGGACTCTAGTTTATGCTAAAACTGCCAGACAGACTTCATTTAGAAGCAGAGTAATGTTTGGAAAGGTTTCAGAAGCATATGCATGGATGTAAACATCCTCATAAGTGAAAACTGTTGAAATATTAATGTTTGCTGCCATTAAAAGGCCAGAGTAATTTCTGATTAGTATATTATTCATTTTGCAAAGCTAAATTCAGACAATTTGAACTTTTCTTGAAGGCTGAAGGACCAAATTCTACAAGAGAGGATAATTGGGAAAATTGAAACCAAGTACTGTTGTTCCAAACTTTTCCTTAAATATCCAAAAGTTTCTTTTACAAAAGGATCTGTATTTTGTATTTTGGAGGGGGGGGGGGATAATATTTTAAAATAATACTTTAAAATCATCAACCCATCTTAGTGTTGCAAGATGACCAACAATATTATATTTTATATATATATATTTCCTCACAATTAAACATCTCTTTATTGGCCCGCAGTATTCCTAACTTTTCAGAAATCCTTTATTTGTATAATATGCAGGGTAGAAATTATCTTAGAGTATCATTGTTTGAGTTTTAATTGGAGTGTGCTGCATATTGGATGGATGATTGTTTAATGAAAACCTGAGCATTATATAAATCTTCAAAAGAGAGGCAATTTGATGTTGCAGTTAAGGCACCAAATTAGAAATTGAAAAGCCAGGAGTTCCAGTTCTGTTGCACCCTCACAGTCTGAGAATGGATGCAGTGGCAAATCACTTTTTGAAATTTTGCCAAGAAAACTGCAAGAGCCTATCCAGGCAGTTGCCAGGAATCAATACTGACTCTCCCACATACGAAAGTTGTATCTATGCTGTCTTTCTGAGAAACACATGTAACCCTCATTTTTTAAAATACCTTTTAACTGTTCTTAGATACATCAGTGGAATTGTTGGGTTGAAAGAAATGAGTGATGGGGGATTGCATCACCCATTTGATCTTGAAGGAACTCTGTCAGTAAATTCTTTTTTTTATTAGATACAAATATAGCATCGTCACACTCTTCAAGTCGTCACCTCCATAAAGCTTCCTAAAAAAGGTTTTTTTTCCCCTTGTAGCCGCCAAGAGTCAAGAATGATTCAAGGGACACGCACATCCAAATCTTCAAAAGGATGCTTTGATGACGGCTTGAGCAAAGTAACCCCACTCAAGGTGTTTCGCGAAGCAGCATGGCCCCTCTCATTTCTAAGATCAGATAGGAGCAATGTGGCTGTTGCTTCCTTTTTGCTCTGGTTCGCAACCCCTCCCCACCAACCTCTGGTGCTTGCAGAAGTTGGAAAAGGCTTCTGTGCATGCAGAGCCCCTGTGCAGATCCTCTTCTTGCTATTGTTGAGTGCTGAAGCACACTTCAAAGAGCCTGGGAAGCCAAACACCCTCCAGCAGTTACAAAACTTGAAAGAGGCTTTGAGTCTGCCTGCACAGAAGTAACTTCGGGGCCTTTTGTAGTGGCAGAGGTAAAAGATGACCTCGAGGCTTTGAGATGGTTCAAGTGCCTTGTCAATGCATATCTATTATTTAAAAAAAAACAACCAACCTTGTTGTCTTTTCACCAAAGAATAATGTCCTCTTCATAGGGCAAAGCTCTTCGTTGGGACGAGGTTTTCGTGCACAGACTATTTCATATCTTGACCTTGAGTTACCATACAGCTAACAAAAGTGCAAGAGTCCTTTGCCAAAACCATGAGATTCTGCAGGTTTTCTTCTTTGCCGGTTCTTCATTCATTTTTGAAGGTCTTAAAAAAATTGTAATTAAAACTTTCCGTTGGTAAGGATTGCAGGAAACTCAACCATTGCTGTCAAGCTCGTCTATCCAAAGGCTCCTAGTAGCTGAAAAGCAGTTAACAAGCAATTTCTGAAAGCGATTGGAAAAGGAAGTATGCAAACTTAGTGTCCTTTCAAAGGCATTGATTATGATTTGAGCAAGTTGGCTATTTTAGCAATAGCAATAGCAGTTAGACTTATATACCGCTTGATAGGGCTTTCAGCCCTCTCTAAGCAGTTTACAGAGCCAGCATATTGCCCCCAACAACAATCCGGGTCCTCATTTAACCCACCTCGGAAGGATGGAAGGCGGAGTCAACCTTGAGCCGGTGAGATTTGAACCGCCAAACTGCAGATAACAGTCAGCTGAAGTGGCCTGCAGTACTGCACCCTAACCACTGCGCCACCTCGGCTCTTATTTCTCATCTCCCAAAACTCTAAACCTCCCGGAGACCATTATCTTGAGGTCTTCTGATGAGCAGCAGCTGTCTGGAGCATTTGCGGGTGATCTCAAGCTCTCTCCTTATCCAGGGGGAAATTATCAAAGAGCCAATCTCCTCTTCAACTGTTTATTATGCCATGGCTGTTGGCTCTGCTTTTTGAAGAGCCATCTTCAGTTTGCCATTTCTTCCTCCAGGAGCCTCACTCCACCCCCATGTCAATAGGTCCCATCAAATCCCAGCTTATGGTCCAGGTATTAAGGATATTTCTGTCTCACATTCAGTGCCCACTAATTGGCAGGTCAGCCACATCCACCTTATGATTAACTTAGCTCTTTAAGGTAAACAATGGAAAAACACTGCCATTGTTTGTAATAATTAAAAGGGTGGTGCAAATTATTTGAAATGCAATGAGCACTAAGACAAGGCATCCTCCTTTAAAGCCTTAAAGCAGTTAATGTAATTCCTTTGAAAGGTGTATCCAATTTCCTGGGGGAGGGGGTTGCCTGGCTGTGCAGCATATTACACTTTTCCTAGGATTAGCGGTAAGGTAAAAATGGCTGTCGCTTCACATAGATAGCCTTCGTGGTGGCTACATGAGGCTTCCAAAGGAGAGGGTAATTTAATTTTTCAAGTGGGATGCAACTCTTCTGAATGCTTTACATAACCTGTTGTGACTCAGCAGCAGTCTTCTGTGAGTCTTTTCAGGATGCACGATTAACTATGCAGCTGGGGCTCGTTAGGGGCATGTTCTGGGGATAAAAGGACGGATGGTGCCACGCCCTGGTTGCAGGAGTCAAGGTTCCTTGGTTTGTTCAACATTCATTGATCATCAGTCGCGGTTTATGTAAGATACACTTGGAGAAGTGCTTTCTTTTCTGAAACCCTGATTCAAGGATACACTTGGAGAAGTGCATTGCATTGTAAGAGTTTTTGTTTAGTATTCTGTTATCTTGTCAGAGACTGTATTTATGTTATTTTTGGGCTCACAGCCAGTTTGAGCCGAGAACTGATAAAGAGAGTTCCTTTTAAGTTGTTTGCCTGTCATCTGTTTAACGAGCGGAGAAGGGGGGACAGAACAATAACCTTAGTAAAAAGTTGCTCAAATCATCATCACAGTATTACCAAATAGTGTTTTGGGGCTGTAAAGAGACTGATTGGCTCTAGCTCACTTTACCAAGAATGAGTGGCTGTGGATTTTGGACCTGCGGCATCTGGTTCTGGGGATTTTCTATCCTTGATTCTAGATGAAGTTGCCCTTCCCTACTTAGATCCAGTATGCACTCTAGGGATTCTCCTGGTCTCACTGCTCAAAGAGCAGGTAGCAACTGTAGCCTGGAGTATTTTGTATAACTTCATGAGGATTTATTTACTTATTATTTCAATTTGTCTAGCTGCCTGCCAAGCAACTCTGTGTGGCTAACAGAGGATTGAAAACATCAAAGCAACGAGATCAATAAAACATGCACTCCTGGGAGCAACTGATTCTATATATTAAAATGGGTTCGTATAACATCCTGCCACAGTCCTTGAGGAAGAACCAGGTTGTCAAGGTCTTTTGAAAAGCTAGCAGCACCAGGACACCTGCATTTTGGGTGAAGATGCTGTTCCAAAGTAGAAGCACAATGGCAAAAAAATCCCCCCTTTTCTAACCCTTCTGTGAGTGGGGGGGACGGAGGTCATCTGAGATCAAACGCTTAAGTCTGTGGGTAAAGGTTCGTTCTCCGAGCTTATGGGTAGGTTTCCGAACTTAAGTCTGTATCTGCCATTTCTCAAGGGAAGGCAGACAGTTAGATGATATTCTAATAATATAGGTAATCAACATCACAATAAAATTTCTGCTTGGGCCTACCCATGAGTGGTTCTGGATGCTTACACATTGATTACTTTTTCCAGCATTAGAAAGATTAGTCTTTCAGTCCCAGGATTGTGCTAGAAGTGGATAGGAGGCAAACATCTTCAGCATGTAACTGATGAAGATCTTGTCAATTTCAGGCAACAGCATAAGCTGGTGGAGCGATACTAATCGAGTTATGAAGATCCGAGGGTGGAGCATGTTAACTTGCAGTTAGCAGGGAAGTAGTGTGTTGCAAAGAGAAAAGTTAGTTAGGAAAAGATATTGAAAAAAAGCGGCATTATTTGATTTTAAAGCTATGCTTTCTGCGCAGAGGATATGAGAACAAAAGAATGTATCCTCCTTTTGCCAGACAAAACCAGTAGGACAAATTTGTATGGTATGGCCTGCTTCTGTGTAGCTGAAAGTTACTGAAAAATATTTGAGGTCAAGCCTATTGAGAAAGTTTGGTCTAGGGATGAGACTAGGCTAGAAACTGGGAGACTTGAGTTCTGGTCCCATCTTAGGCAAGAAAACCAGTTGGATACTTACTGTGCTCACTATCTCTGCGCCAGTGGTGGGATTCAGCCAGTTCGCACCTATTCGGGAGAACCGGTTGGTAACTTTCTAAGTAGTTCAGAGAACCGGTTGTTGGACGAAATCTCCTTTTGTTTTCTCCCCACTTTTCAGGGCTAATCCTGTAAGGAAGGCAGGAAGGAAACATTCCAGTGTTGTTTCTAGCCTGATCTTTATTGACCTGCTTACAGAAACTGCCTCTCCGGTTAACCCTTATTGCATTGTAACAGCTAAGGTGAAGTGCCTTTCGACCTGAGTGACATTGACTTGGCCACGCCCACATGATCACATGACCACCAAGCCCCACCTACCAAGCTGGTCATTAGGGCAGAGAACTGGTTGGTAAATGATTTGAATCCCACCACTGCTCTGAGCCCAACTCACATCGGGGAAAATCGGAGGAGGAAGGACCATTAGGTGTTCTCACTCAGTCTGGCTCACTATCATGAGGTCTTTATAAAAAGAATAAAGGCAGGATGTAAAAGAGCTTTCCAAAAGGAAAAAAAAAAGGTTTTGCACTCTGCAAACCTCTTCAAAACGGCTCGATTTTTTGTGAAAATGGAACCTTCCCCCCCAAAAAGGCCTAAATAGCCTTTGGGGAGGCTTGCAGTGTACTCCTGGTGGGGGGGGGGGAAACCGAGCAAAATACTGTTTTTTGTGAAAACTGGCCTGTTTTTTGTCAAAAGAATTGCATGCATAGCCCTATGGAGCCTTACAGAGTGCTGCTGAGGCGGGGGGTGGGGGGAAAAATGGCCCATTTTTTCATTTCTGCCCTCCCCAGCTCCCAGGAGCTCTCTGAAAGCCTCCATAAGTGTATGCACAGCCATTTTGGTGAAAGGGGGTGGGGCTTCAGGAGGCAAAATGCTGTATTTGGTGTATAAGATGCACCCAGATTCTCCTCCTCTTTTTTGAGGAAAAAAGATGCGTCTTATACTCCGAAAAATACGGTAACTACTGGCAAGTGGTAAAATTGGCATGTGAAGCCTACCCCTCCCCCCCCAATACACATATATTGCACTCTGCCTATTCAGCTATGTTGTAGGAAGGGACAATAGTGGAAAATTGGGGCAAGATTCAGAGGAGGTTCCGCAGTCAGTCCAGCTTGCTTCTTCTGAACAGGAGTGCCACTTTATCACACGTGCCACACAATAAAATAATTTGATCTAGATTTCTGAGATTACAGTCATTAAAGCTTTATTCATTTATTTGCAGAGTCGCCTGGTGTTCTGAATAAAGCAACCTGGCTATTTTATCTGTATTCTATTTAAAACAAACAGAAAAGAATGATACGTCGTATTTCCTATTAAACTGCTCTCAGGCTTCATCATTATGGAGCGCTGCCTCAGCTATAAAACACTTAGGTATATGTTTTCATTCAAAATCGAGTCTGCGTATTCTATCAAGAATCTCAGTGTTTGGGTTCTTGTCTTTCCAAGTGTTGTCTTTCCAACACTTTCAAGTGTTTCAGTAATGACTAGTATTCTCATTGACCATTTCCTCATTAGTGATTTATAGCAGCTTATAATATCATCCAGCCATCACTTGTACTGATACATCAGCGTTCTGACCCCCCCTCCTTGCTTGTTCACAAAAGACAGCCAGATGGAACTTCAAAAGAAATATCTTTATCAGTCCCGGCTCAAGCTGGCTGCGAGCCCAAAATAAACATAGATAAAGTCTCTGGCAAAAAGGTTACACAGCAAATGCAAAAAACAAAACTCTTACAGCAAACCAGGTTTACAGAAAGCAAATCACTTATCCAAGTGCCTCTTTGAATCTTGAACACTAACTCGAACAGGAACGGGAATTGAACTCACGAACAAACAAACGACGTTGACTTCTGCAACGAGGGCGTGGCACCGTCAGTCCTTTTATCCGTAGGAGAAGACTCTAAGGAGCCCCAGCTGCATTGTAATCCTGCATCCCGAAACAACTCACAGGTTTCTGCTGAGTCACAACACATCAGTAATGAAGACAGGTTTACAGTGCCACTGTGATAGCTAGGTGACTCTACAACAGAGTGTAAATCAGCAGTGAGGAAAAGCTTTAGTATTCTTCCCATTTTCAGAAAGAGAACAGTATATGGATTCTTGAAAAATCTCCCTTGGGAAAGTATGAAGTTAACAATCAACCAAGTCTCTAATATTTTCACTAGGATAATATTTTATTATACTCTTTAGCATCCCTTGAATCTCTTATCGTGGAAATCAGTTTGTGGGTGACAAGCAGCGGTCTTCCTATGTCTTCCTCTAGGCTAATTTGCTATTTCAGTGCAATAGGATCTCCCGTTTCACTACTATTGAATTATTTTTTTGTTGGGGGAGGGGGGAGTCACAAACTTTGGATTCTTAAATGAACATCGAAAATGCTTGCCACTGAGAAAGCAAATATATGCATCTTGTCATTTTTGAATTGATATGAACCAATTCAGTTGTCACAAATTAAATGTCCATGTTTTAATGTAAGGAGAGCAGAAAATGATTGGTGAACATTACAGTAAGATTAGAACAAAACCATTGAAAGCCCCATTAAGTTTATATTTTGAGGGAAATATAATCATATATCTGAGAATTAAAATTTTCTGGCAATTGAACAAGTTTTCATAGCAAGTTAATTTGCTTTTTATAGCGAGTTAATATCTAATTCAATGTTAAATTTTCTGGTGGATATTTTGTTACAACTGTGTATGATAATACAGAATTATCTCCATAATAGTGCAGCTCGACATTCTAAGTAGCATGTACAAGAATAATTTTAAGTGAGGAAATTTCTTTCATCTTAGAAAATAAAGGCAAACTTTACAGAGAAATTCAGTTTGTCTCAAATTGTAAAGATATCAAACAATTTATTTCAGTTGCATTTTGTTTCATATTCTGAAACAGATTAATTTGCATTTCCTGAACTAGTTAAATTAGAATATAGCTATTCTACAGAGTTTACGTTACTTTGAATTTTTCAGTGCTGTTTTCAGTACACTTTGTATTAGAATGTGACTTAGGGACAACTGTGTATAAAAATCTGTATACTAAGAAAAGATTATTATAACGTTTCATATATAAAATATTCATTTTTCTTTATTTTTTAACTTGTGCAATGATGCCAATTAAAATAACATATTTAATTAATACATAAAAATTGAAATGCACTACATTCATATTTTCTAACAGAGTGTCAAAATATGGGTTAAGATAGTGAAGCAACTTGCGGATACTGTTAGGAATGTGATCTAACGGTTGGGTTGGCAATATATAAATCATGTAACAATGCTATACCTGTTTCTTTAAATCATACTGTAAAATGTGATTGGTTGCTGTTTTCCTCAATCGGCCATAAGAGGGAGCCAGAATGACTGTTAGCACTCTGTTTGTTAGATGCTGGGCTGATCTGATCTGAGTGTTTTGGAAGCTGACTGTTAGAAAGTGCCATGAGCTATTGTAAGTTTTATAACTGCTAGCAAACTTTGAACTGATTATATGATACTGGACTCTGTTATTTGGATTATCCCTTAACTGAAAGACATTGATGACTAACTGTCTTATCCGTGTATGACTTGGACTGTTTGATGGACTCCGATACCTCTATTTCCACAAAAGTAAAAGCCTATTTAAACCGCAGTGTCTCGGTATGCTGGTTTGTGTGTTCTCCAACACAACTCTCACAACGCTTCTCTGAACGCACTCGCTGTCCCAACGGGGAGCTTACCTAACAGCTACTCACATTAAGAAGTGCGCTTCGGCAGGGAGATTGGAAGTTCCATTGGTTCAAGCTCAGTTTTCAAGCTTGTAGAAGTTATATGACTAAGTAAAATTAATTTTAGCAATTTCCTATGAAAAAGGAGTACAGGTCTAAAAGTCATAGTTGTCTAAAAACTTAACCTCTGTGGAACAAAAGGTTAACTTCCTAAAAACTGACCAAATTTATTAAGTTGAATAAACTAAGAAATGTATAATGTGGCTACATCATAAAGGAATTATGACACTGAGAGCTTTCTTTGATTTCTTTCTCACTGATCCCTAAAATGGAATTTGCTTTTGGCCACAAGCATTTATTGGATCAATGTTTTTAATCACAAGTCAAAGACCTTTAACTGGTTATTCACTCTAAGTTTAGTTTCCGTTAGCAGAGAAATGTTGTGCATTACTTTGCATTAGGTTACTGTATCCATTCTTCTTTTATTTCCTCCTTTTGTTCTTCCTATCAGGACATGGTGACTCAGTGGCTGAGACACTGAGCTTCTTGATCAGAAAGTTTGGCAGTTCGAATCCTAGCACTGCGTAATGGAGTGCACTCCCGTTACTTGTCCCAGCTTCTGCCAACTTAGCAGTTTGAAAGCACATAAAAAAGTAGAAAAATAGGGACCACCTTTGGTGGGATGGTAACAGCATTCCGGCATTTAGTCATGCCAGCCACATGATCACAGAGACGTCTTTGGACAGCGCTGGCTCTTTGGCTTTGAAACAGAGATGAGCACCGCCCTGTAGAGTCGGGAACGACTAGCACATACGTACGAGGGGAGCCCTTATCTTTTACCTTTGTTCTTCCTACTTTCTAAATCTAACTTGCACCATGCTGTAAGTGCATGTGGGAAATAGCTGTGTGATAAAATTCTTTAAAAGTTAGGTATGGTTTCAAGAGCATGCCTTGATTGTAAGTTCTGTGTGAATAGGGCAACAGATGATTAAACCTAACATTGACTTACAACAGTTTGTTTAGTGAGTGTTCCAGGTTACAATGGGAATGATTCACTTAACAAATGCGGCAAGAAAAGTTGTAAAATGAGGCAAAATTCACTTAACAAATTTCTCACTTAGCAACATAAATTCTGGGCTCAATTGTGATCATAAATGAGGACTACCTGTATTTAGGATGGAAGTAGGAAATAATCCCTTTCAGGTCAGCTTTTTTAAAGACTAACAGTGATAAATACTTCCTGCATCATTTTCTTTGCTAAGAAAACCAAACCTAACATGATTATGGAACAGATTTTATATGTAGTATTTTATATCTTGCATTGAAATTGAGTTTGGCTTTGTATCGCACAAATTCAATTTAAGTACTAAAACTCATGAATTATATTGAGTACAAGGTTGATCTTGTTTCCCTTTCCTTTATTTCAAATTGAAGACTCAAATGCAGATAAACATTCTTTAAAACCCAAATAAAATGTAATATTTTTCTCCATTTAAAAAAGCAACCCGCTACATCTATTAATAATACCAATTATTTCCATTTGGAAAAAAACACTGATACAATATTTTGCTATCATTTTGTTGTAGACTTCCAAATAATTTAGGGCTATCAACAAAACCATACACACCTTAGTTTCACAATGCAGTCAAAACAACTTATCAATGATTTTTAAAGACCTAATTCGATTATGAATCATTAGGGAACCTCAGTGTTTATAGGTTTTCATGATATTAATTGTTAATGTATTCCTGGTCTCTTAATACTTTTTAAAACCTATTACTTAAGTTTAAGCAAAAATCTGCTTTCACCTTGTTACAGTGAAGCCTTCACTTACTAATCATTCATTCAGCAACCATTAAAAATTGTGACAGTGGTGAACAAGTGGCATTTGTCCTTGAAGTTCCAGCTGTCACAGTGTCCCTACATTCATATGACTAGAATTCTGGCAACCAGCTTGGACTTAACAAAGGTTGCATTACATATGATTATCGTTTCTGCATTACATATGATTATCATTTCTGACCTTCCCTGCAAGCTTTCCATGAGAAAAATAAATGGGAAAGTCCAATATTGCTCTAGTAAGTTTCTCTGGCTTTCCTGCACTTACACTGCAATAGCAGTAGACTTATATACCGCTTCATAGGGCTTTCAGCCCTCTCTAAGCGGTTTACAGAGAGTCAGCATATTGCCCCCAACAATCTGGGTCCTCATTTCACCCATCTCGGAAGGATGGAAGGCTGAGTCAACCCTGAGCCGGTGAGATTTGAACCGCCGAACTGCTGATCTAGCAGTAGCCTGCAGTGCTGCATTTAACCACTGCGCCACCTCGGCTCTCATCCACCCACCGTCTTCTGGTGCTGTCACCCCACCACCCTATCCACCTCCTGACTTCCTGCACTGTGCCACCCCTCAATCTTCCTGTGCTTTCACCCTGCTGCACCATTTACCTCCTGGCCTTCGAGCACTTGTGTATGGTGTGTGCCAGGCCTCCCAAGCACTTCGCCTGCCTCCCTCAAATCACTTGCAGTCTGTTCTGGACCTCTCAGGGCAGGGGTGGGTTCCTGCCAGTTCTAAGCTCTTCTATAGAAGAGGTTCCACAAATCTACAGTGCCATTTAGAACCGGTTCCAGCTTCCTCCCCCCGCCCACCCGCACATCATCAAGATGAAGAGCGAGAGGAGGAATTCTGGGAGTTGAAGTCCACAAGTCTTAAAGCTGTCAAGTTTGAACACCCCTGAGGTTTTTTTTTTTCTAAAGGGTTAGGGTGCCAAGGGTCTTGTAACTTGACAGCTTTAAGACTTGCGTGCTTCAATGCCAGAGTTCCTGAGCCAACATTTTGGTTGCTAAGCAAGAGCGTTGTTAAGTGAGTTTCACCACATTTTACAAGTCGGCCATGCCCATCCAGTTACATGGCTGGCAAGCCACTCCTACCCGGTCACATGGCCAGCAAGCCACTCCCACCCAGTCACATGACCACCTTTTACCTCATTTTATAAGAAAAAATGACCTAGTACCATAGAGCTGCAGGAAATACTTGGCTAGAGAAGCCGCAAGTGATACTTCCTGGATTTTCTGGAGGGGAGGGGCACGGAGGTTGGAGGTCAGCTCTGTGGGAAAAAATGGTGGCAAAGTTTCTTTGAAAAATATTTCCCTGGGACTAATTTTACCATTTTAATTTGCTCAGTTCTTTGTATTAACATCTATATCATTCTGGATTGACTTGGAGTGCTGGCTGGGGAATTCTGGGAGTTGAATATAGCAGTAGACTTATATACCGCTTCATAGGGCTTTCAGCCCTCTCTAAGCGGTTTACAGAGAGTCAGCATATTGCCCCCAACAATCCGGGTCCTCATTTTACCCACCTCGGAAGGATGGAAGGCTGAGTCAACCCTGAGCCGGTGAGATTTGAACCGCTGAACTGCTGATCTAGCAGTAGCCTGCAGTGCTGCATTTAACCACTGTGCCACCTTGGCTCTGAAGTCCGGACATCTTCAAGTTGCCAAGGTTGAGAAACACTGACTTATACCAATGTGATATTTCAGGTTTTTTTCTTTTTAATGAATTTACAGACATTTCTAAAATTCTATTTTCACTTTATCGTTATGGGATAGTAAGTGTAGAATAATGAGGGGAAAAAAAGAATTTTGACAACTGTAGAATCAGGCTGCAGCATAACAAAATTGACAAAAGTGAATACTTTCTGAATGCACTGTAAATCAAATACTCAATGGCACCCCCAAAATTCTCTTCAGTGGTTCTATCCAAAAGCTTAGGGAACTTAAAATAGGTTCATTTATATGGGCTTTCTCTTGGCTTGAGTTTTAATAAGCATTTCTGTCACCTGTGCACCAATCAAGGCACTTCTTTACCGAGGCTGTTACCTTCGTGTTTTGATCAAATCTCAACATCTTTTTAAAAACGTTTATTTGTGAAAAACCTTGCCATTTATTTTAGAAGATTCCAAGATTCCTTACTTTTCCCTATGTCTAAATGTAGGATTAAGGTGTTGTTGTTTTTCCCCTTTGAGCTATTGAAGTTCAAACTGAAGGTTGTTTATCTGTGTTATACCCTTTTGTTTTTGATCTATTTCTCGTTGCTTCCAGCAGTGATGTATTCCCAGGATGTAAATACGCCTTCCCCTTTGTGGGTGGTATCAGCATGCCTGTGCATTTCACAGGGTGTGTTTTTGGAGTGCCAGAACTTTGATTGATGGTGGGTGATGTTGACAGCCTCATGGACTCTTAAGATATTGGGAAAAATTAAGGACAGCTGTCTTGTTTTTAATATGTAGGAACAACCAGTGAATGTATATAGATTTTCATATATAATAGCACTGATCACAAGCAAACGTTGCAATTAATAATAACCCTATACAGATAGTTCTTGACTTACCACCACAGTTGAGGCCAGAATTTCTGTTGCTAACCACAACAGTTGTTATATGTGTTTTGCTCTACTTTAATGACTTTTCTTGCCGTAGTTGTTAAGTTAGTAACTTAGTTGGTAAGTGAATCTGGCTTCCCCATTAACTTTGATTGTGAAAAGGTCACAAAAGGTGATCCCATGACACTGCCACCACCATCAAAAATATGAGCCAGTTGCCAGTATCTGAAGTATGATCATGTGACCATGTGGATGCTGCAGTGGTCATAATTGTGAAAAAAACGGTCATAAGTCTTATTTTTCACTTCAAATGGTCATTAGGCAAACTGTTGTAAGTTGAGGACTACCTGTATGGACCTTATGAACTGCAGAATTGCCTTCAGAATGAGGATTTTTATATGATGGCCAAAATAGAGATGTGTGAAGGAGAAGATTCTTAAGTATGTTCCTTTAATCAAGACTTGGGCTCCCTTCCCTCCCTCAAAACAGGTCTTGAGCAAAACACGGGAGTGCTATATTTTCAAGGAATCAAGTTTTACTTACATGTTATGCATTAAAATGTGAATTTGTCCTGTCTCTGTGGCCATATAAATAACTACAGTACAGATGCAACCATAATAATAAAGGTACTTGTAAAATGGATGGAATTTCAATTAGCCTGGTACAGTTTAATTCCTTACTTTAGTTTTTCTCTGCTTTTTTTTTAGTTGTAATAGTTGTTGTTATTATTTTTATTATTTTCTGTCTCATTAGCCTGAGGCAGCCAAGAGTGTGCAAACAGAAAAGATTAGGAGGAATTTAAGCTGTGGCCCTAGTTATTCATGATATGTATTCCAGCACATTCTTCTGATACATTTGCAAACAGTAAAAATCAGTGTCTGTAAAGCTAAATGCTGTGCGTTTGGACAAGCCCGTTTAAATAAAAGTAAAGCTTCACTTTGCAGAGCTCCAGATTACATGTTGCACACAAATGCAGTAATGTTTGAAGCTAGCTCTGGTTTAAATGAGGTAGAGCAGAAAAGTGGAAAAATGCTTCTTAATTGTCTGCCTGACCTATTCTTCTGCTTTGAATCAATGCTTTGAAGGTAACTTTGTATGATTTCTATTGTGACTTAGCAGAAGCTTGCTTTGAGTTGAGTCGGGATGCAGGAATAATGAGCAGTTGTTGCTCGTTAGGGTCATCTTCTGCAGATAAAAGACGGATGGTGCCACGCCTTAGTTGCAGAAGTCAACGTTCGTGGTTCATCGTGTGTGGTTCATCGTTTCAAGATTCCAAGAGGCACTTGGATAAGTGATTTGCTTTCTGTAAACCTGGTTTGCTGTAAGAGCTTTTTGTTTTTGCTTTTGCTGTGTAACTTTTTGCCAGAGACTTTATCTACATTTATATTTGGGCTCGCAGCCAGCTTGAGCCAGGACTGATAAAGATATTTCCTTTGAAGTTCTGTATGACTGCCGTTTGTGAACAAGTGAAGAGGGGGGTCAGAACAGATTTCCTATATTCCATCAAGGCCCAATTTTTCTGGAAGGTATAACAACAGAATCTTTAAAACCTCAAAATCTGATGCACGAACAGAATCAAGGTGGGGTTATTTGAGTCTCTTTCATTTCTTTATTTGTACCTAGTATTCATTTTGTTTTGTTTTGTCTTATTCATCATATATAAGAACCGCCTATTTCCCTCACTAAATAGTCATTTTATTTCTCATTTACTTTCTTTTCATGGTTGTTTTCTTTTCCTTTGTCAAGGTTATCTCAGCACAAGTACACACCCACAATGGGGTCATTATTAGAGTATTTATTTTTCCTTTAGTTTTTAATGGATTATTTTGGAAAAGTTTTTCATTTGATATGAATTTCCTTACAGTTGTAGACATTCTCTAGTCATAGTGCAATCTTGCCTTCCTTTTTGATGAGATTTTTATTTTTGAACAAACCATATGCTTCCTGTTCAGTACTCAGTTATGTATCCCATCCTACCAGATTTCATTGACACCAACACTATACTGGAACTTCAGGTTCTCCCTGTTTTTTCAATTGAGTGTCGTTGTTTTTTTAGTGAATGTTCATACAGCAGTTAATTGCCTATTATCTGTTAGCAACATGTCTTCCTATTTCCAGATTAAAGATACACAAGATACATACATTTAAACAAAAATGGAGCTAGTCCATGATGTGTGGGGAACAATTATATCACAGAAGAACAGCCAAGCAACAATTCAACAAACTATTTGTTAAAGTAAATGAACAACAAAGAACGTGGCTGCATTTTAATAAAATGCACCGTTAAAGTATCGCACACGGTTTATTGTCAGTTTGTTGGCTCCTTCAAATAATAGTTTGCGGAAAAGCTTACTTTAGCAAATGGAGAAAGAGGGAATCAGAGTTTGTTTTTTTAATAACTTACAGGAACAGAATAAAGTAAGAAAAGTTGTCCAGAATTGATCTTAAGAAGCATCAGTAGATGTTCGTATGTATGTTTCCTCAAAAGAAGCTGAAGAACTTGAATGAAGCAATATAATTCCACATTGAATGAGGTCAGAAGGAAGCCATGACTTACCTGATTTCTGAATAACAGGATAATATGAGTTAACTTTCAGAAATTCCAATAGATGTTACCTACCGTTCATTCATTTTAGGATGATATATAGGTCAATAATTTATGTCCTGTGATTGTGAACCACTTCAATATATTAATTCGGTTAATCAAAAGGCACATGGGAACTGTTCTTAGTTAGGATTGGATTAGAGATTAGGCTTTAGTGGCTTGGCAGAGTGTCCTTGTTTGCTAGAGGCAAGATTTTGTGCTTGGATGGCACGTAAACACGATTTTACTTTAACTTTTCAGCTGCTTTTAATTATTGTAAAGTTTTAAATTATCAGTTTAATTTTTTGAAAAAAAACGTATTACCATTTGCAACACGTAAAACACTGCAAAATATGCAGGAGTTTTTTCCACCAAGCATGCAATGTTTATGTGCTTCTCATTTATCTAAACTTAGAGCCGAGGTGGCGCAGTGGTTAAATGCAGCATTGCAGGCTACTTCAGCTGACTGCAGTTCTGCAGTTCGGCTGTTCAAATCTCACCGGCTCAGGGTTGACTCAGCCTTCCATCCTTCCGAGGTGGGTAAAATGAGGACCCGAATTGTTGTTGGGGGCAATATGCTGACTCTTTAAACCGCTAAGAGAGGGCTGAAAGCCCTATGAAGCGGTACATAAGTCTAACTGCTATTGCTAAGTCAACTGAACCAGTTGTGACAAAAGTCTCTATCATTTCAGGCAGTCTGAAGGCTTGGCTGGCAAAGCATCTTTCTAAGTCGAACCAGCCTTTTTCGATTGCCAGGAACATAAAAGTTGTTTACAAGAATTGTCATCTGCTGTTAACGGAGACTAAAGAAATGACACACTGCCATGTGAGGCAGGGACGGTGTTGAGACAAAGATATAACTTCTTTTTTTTTCTTAACTTGCTCAATTTGAGGAAAAGTATGTGACTAGTCTATAACTTGAGTGACTATTCTGTAACTTGAGGCAAACGAATCACAGCCAATAAACCAAATGTTATGAAATGTGCATTTTAGAATTAAAATTGTGGAAAAAATAAGATACTTTTGAGAAAAGTATCATGTGCACATGTGCGCACAATGCACACACGGGAGGGCGCACACACAGACAAACACATGTATCAGAATTTATGTCCTGCATTTTTAAACTATGTTTCAGTCCAGAAGACAATGCCAGCTGGCTGTTGATCTTGGTTTTATGGAAAATGCTGTCACATGACCTTGGGAAACTGCAACTATCATAAATACCAATCAGTTGCCAGGTTTCTGATCACATGACCATGGGGGATGCTGAAACAGTCTTAACTCTAAAGCGGTCATAACTCACTTTTTCTAGTGCCTTTGCAACTTCAAACAGTCACTAAATGTACTGTTGTAAGTTAAGGACTACCTGTGTAAGTGTAACAAAAAACAACTGCGTTTTGCTGCCTGCAATTTGGCAGTTCAAATCTCTCTGGGCTTGAGGGTTGACCCAGACCGTCCATCCTTCTGAGGTTGGCAAAACCCAGATTATTGGGGGCAATATGCTGACTCTGTAAACAGCTTAGAGAAAGGACTGTAAAGCACTATGAAGCAGTGTATAAGTGTTATTGCTATCCTGCATCATTTCAAAATAGAGAAACTATATTAGTTTCCTACTATCTTAGTACAACAAACCATGATTTAGTAATCATTAATCACTAAATAAAACTAATTGAAGTATATGAACTACCCCAAAATAAGTGCTATGAAGGTTTAAATTAATTCAGTGAAGATGCCCAAAAACAATATATACAGTATGAGGATAAATTGTATTGTATTCTTGACTTATTGTTTTATTTATTTATTTATTTGTCTTGTATGCCGCCCACTCCCGGAGGACTCCGGGCGGCTCACAAAAGACAAGGGAAAGGGGGGGAACGAGACAAAGACAACATATTAAAAACAAAGCCAACATTCACAATTTCCGTGGAGGTAGATGCTTCTCAGCTCCCCCCAGCCTGCTGGGACAGCCAGGACTTGGTGGCTTTGCGGAAGGCCGGGAGGGTAGTAAGGGTCCGGATCTCAACAGGGAGCTCGTTCCAGAGGGCCGGAGCTGCAACAGAGAAGGCTCTCCCCCGGGGAGTCGCCAGCCGACATTGGCTGGCAGATGGAATCCGGAGGAGACCCAACCTGTGCGATCGAATTGGTCTGAGAGAGGTCATCGGCAGGAGGCGGTCTCTTAGGTACCCAGGTCCGATGCCATGTAGGGCTTTATAGGTAGTGACCAGCACCTTGAAGCGGATTCGGAGACTAATAGGTAGCCAGTGCAGATTTTTTCCCCTAACTCCATCCAAATTAGTTTATAGCCATGTTTGTCTTATGATGAAAAGCCATGTTGTCCTACATGAGTGAATTGATGGTAATTATCGTATTAGAAGTGTTTATCCAACCATTAAGAGGAGGGCAGGGATATAATCAGAGTCAGTTCACCTAGTCTAGCATGCTTGATTCAAACTGGAATGTTTCTAGGGAATTTTCCAACAAATCTAAAGTATCCTGTGGCATCAGAGGCTGAAATGCTTGCTTCCTTTTGCTGATATGGTTAATGTGATGACAAATTCCATATGGCAATTATGTATTATGTAAAAAGGTATTTTTGATTGATGGCCTTATATTTACTGATAACCAGTTATTTTCACTGAAATCTCATAGCTGAGGAAACAGATTTAAATCTCTCTCTCTCTGTATTCTCACTAATCATTCATTATTTTATTTAAAAAAAAACCATATTAAATTACAGGAGTTTAAGTTACTGGAAAATGGACTTCATAATCAGTTACTACACCAGTGAGTCAGCAACATGACATGCTCCTGAACATTGTTCTGGAATGGTGACTTTCAAATGAAGGCAAAATAATTAGTCATCAGAAAGAATTCAATTTGTGCATTCCTGTCACTTGCCATGTGTTTGGTTACAGATAAATTTCTTGTTTAGAATCATTTCACTGCCTCTGTTCTTAATAATTTTAGGTGATAAACAAGAAAAAGATGAATACTGCTGAAGACTTGCAGCAATGTCTTAAAGCATGCTTAGTTCTTGTATGTGCAATTAATTATAATTCTATTATTTGTGTTTAAAGTAGTATGTATTACATTGCAGATAATTCGGTTTTGTATTTTGCTCGTGTTCGAAAAAAAGTAATTGATGATTGGTCCTCACATTTACAACCACTTAAGCATCCCCATGGCCACATGATCAAAATTTGGATCATGTTCTGAGTATTGAACACCCACCTCTGAACTAGTGGAGACGCCTTCAACTGGGCCATCAGAAAAGGCCCACTTTGCCTGCTTTCCTGAAGGGCATTTCACGGGTTTTCTTCTCCTTTCAGTTGGAGTGGTTAGACTCTCTTGGTTTGGTATGATAGCTGCAGGGCAGTGATACAGAACTTGTTTACTTTTATGCCTTCTATTTTCTATTGCCATTCCTTCTATCTGAGCAGGAAATGCATTCTAGCTTTATGTATCTAAAATATACAAAATTGGATGTATAACTTTGCTTTTCCTTGAGAGTAATTTTTGCCACGAGAACATAATGGCAGTGTGGAAATATGAAAATGGATATGTGTCATTATGAGAATTGTCAGCACAGAAGCTGAAAGTGTCTGATTGCGAGTATTTCTCCCCTTCACAAAGAGAACTGATGTTCCTAGCAGTCTTTTTGCCCCCTATTTCTGAGGTTTTATATTTGATAGAATATCTGTCTTCGGGGCCTGAAAAGACTTTGTGTTAAAAATGCACCTGATAATAACATTTCACTGGGAATATAAAAATTCTTTTTTTTGCTAGAGGGAGTTGATAAGAATATCTCCAAAGACAACTGAATAGAACTCTCTTATTAACTGAAATTTGTTCTTTTTTCACTTTCTATCTCTAACTTACTACAGCATCTAAATGAACTGATGGATGTGTATGTTACTCAAGGAAACACATTCCTTTTATTTTTGATAGCCATCTCTGCTATCAAATTTTCTTAAACATTTAAGCTTCAGTCCATGGTACATTAACTGATTAGTATATTCCACTGTAACTATTCTTACTTCTTGGTAGGCTTTCTTAAAGTTGGATTCTTGCCCCTATCCTAGAAATATGTACTTTGGAGTTCCATTGTGTCTATGTTGCTCAACAAAATGTGGGGGAAGAGAACCATGAACATACATACATACATACATACATACATACATACATACATACGTCTCTAGTTATTCTGGTTTTCTCCCGCGTAAAATTGGAGGTGTCTTGGCGACGTTTCGACGAAGTCTCATTTGTCATCTTCAGGCTTGGTGCTTCCAGGAGCAATGTGAGATCTTGGCAGTTTCTTCCTTTTAACTGCCAGTGGGGGGGTTGAGCTGATTGGGTGGGAGCTTGGCTGTGTTCTGATTGGGTGGAGGTGTGTCCTGATTGGGTGGAGGTGTGTCCTGATTGGGTGGAGGTGTGTTCTGATTGGGTGGGGGTTTGTGTTTCATGTAGGGATAGGAGGGATTTAAAGAGGCTAATAGTGCATTTGCAGTCTGGCTTCGCCTGAAGATGACGTCTCGCCTGAAGATGACGAATGAGACTTCGTCGAAACGTCGCCAAGACACCTCACTTTGGGAATAGGGCAGCCTATGAATACAATAAACCTCTAAACCTCTAAACCTCCAATTTTACGCGGGAGAAAACCCGAATAACTAGAGACCTACATACTAACACCCGTGAAAACCTCAGAATATATATATATATATATATATATATATATATATATATATATATGTATGTATGTATGTATGTATGTATGTATGTATGTATGTATGTATGTATGTATGTATGTATGTATGTATGTTATATTTGTGCTGATAAATGAATAAAGGGAGACTAGTATAGATCTATTTCAAGCTATTTAGCTCTCATCAGCTAGCCATACCCTTACTGGGAATCGAGCCTGTGCTGTATTGCTTCTAAGGCAGATGTGTTAACCATTGAGCCACAGAGCTCGACTCCTTATCAGCCAGCCAGGGTGAAAGGTATCTATTAGATTTTTACAACCCCCGGTATGCCCAAATATGGGAGGAAGGTCACACTTCCATTCTCTGTCCTTCGGCTCGTCACAAGAGACCATCCAGACAGAAACCCAATATTTTTTACTGTTGCCTTTTTGTTACATTTGTTATATTTGTGCTGATAAATAAATAAAGGGAGACTAGTATAGATCTATTTCAAGCTATTTAGGGTATGGGATGGCGGTGGCGGCAGCAGAGGTGCCCTGGCTCTGCAGGGAGAGATGGGCAGGGCATCATAAGGCTGGGAGGCACACGAGTGGGAGCAGAACAGCCATTTGCGCAACCCCCTTCTCCAGCCATGCAGAACACCATTCACTGGCATTTCAAAGGTGCCAAGATGTGAGAGCCGAGCGGTGGCGAACAGGCGCTCACATGGCGATACCCCTAGGTCAGTGAATGGCGCTGTGCCCAGCTGGAAAGGGGGTTTGCCAGGGGGCTGCTGGGCCCGGCTCTTTGGGAGCCCGCTCTCAAGAGAGCAGCTGTCCGGCAACACCCCTCTTCAGCTGGGCACAGCACAGCTCACCAACTTAGCATTATCCCAAAGGCACCAAGCAATGTGATCACCTTTGCCCCCTACCCCACCCCGGTTCCCACGGCTTGGCACCTTCGGGATACCGCTAGGTTGGTGAGCAGCGCTCTGCATGGTCGGCGGTGGAGGGGTTGTCCAGAGGGCTTATTTGCGGGGGAGGGCTTATATTTTTGCCCACCGGAAAAATGTGGCATGGCCTTATTACCAGGACATGTCATATTTTCGGGGAAACAAGGTACATACTTGTTGATTTCATTTTCTTAAAACCCCATGAATAAAATTGTAATGATCCATGATAAACAGATTGGTTTCTGTCATTTTATCATCTTTCATTTTCCTAGTCACCCAGTACAGGTAGTCCTTGACTTACAACAGTTCAATTAGTGACCGTTTGAAGTTACAACAGCAGTGAAAAAAAGTGATTTGTGACCATTTATCACACTTACGACCATTGCAAGATTCCCCCCTGATCCCATAATTTACATTTGGATGCTTGACAGCTGGTTCATATTTATGATGGCTTTAGTGTCCTGGGGTTGTATAATCATCTTTTGTAACTTTCAGACAAGGAAAAAAAATCGGGAAGCCAGATTCACTTAATAACCACATTAATAAACACACACACACACACACACACACACACACACACACACACACACACACACCACTTGGTATAAGTTGACAGCTAAATCTAAAGCAGCCATGAATGATGCAAGTATCCATTGCAGGGTGTATGTGTATTAGTTCAGCTTCAAATCTTTAGTTTATGTACTTATCAGAGATTTTGTTTTCCACATCAAATTTGATTGTTCCATTAATTAAGAGCGGGGGGAATAAAAAGTAACTATCCACGTCAAAGGGTACGTGCTTTGCTTATGTGGAATTCTTAGGAAATTATAAATGTTAGGGAAATGGCCATGATTATTCACACTCAGGTATTTCTGGAAAATAATAAAGGTCTATTTATAGAGGTCACAATTCTTGTCTATTTTGGAGAGCCAAGTTCAGCTAATTATATGCTGCAGATGTGGAAAGGCTCTATACTTTAAGCAAGATTTACGCCCAAATAAATATAGAATAATTTTCAACATTTTTTATTCTACTTGCAGGAGACCATTCATACCTTTATAGCACTATTGTGTTTGATGTTTGGGGAAGCTTTTTTTATATAGCTGTATTCAGAGGCAATCACTGTTCTTGAAATTAAGCAGTATCCCACAGAATAGAGTCCTTTCAAAAACAAATAGTACTTTGAGTGGGAAAGGGTTTTGCGTTTTGCTATTTATTTTTCAAGCAGCCTTTTAGAACACTCCTTCGGAATAGCTACAGCTGGATATATAAAAGTGCATTTACATCATCCAAAACGCTCTTGCTCCATGGAGGCCAGAAGACTGCGGTGAAGTATAACTGATTTACTCAGACCATGGATGGTGATTTAATCCTGAAAAACAGGGTTTTTAATTAAAACACAAGGGAATATTCCATTGGAACCCAACGCCAATCTGGTTTAACAGTAAGGTCTACATCCTTAGCCCTGTGTCAATTTATTTCTTTAGCTTGCTGGATGGCATCAGTAGAAAAACTCTCCAAATTGCAACAGCAGTTTTATAGAGTACATCATTAGGGCAAGTTTTGTATGGCGGAGATTACTGCAGCATTTTCTTCATGCCTCAGACAAATATTTCCTTTCAAATTTCTTGATGTAATTCATCCAGCCATCTATATAGTTCATACCCTTAAATTCTGGACACAGCCTTAAGGTCTTTTTTAAAATTAGCTCCCTTCCTTAAAGATTTATTCCATTGTCTTTCTTCTTGGTAGTTGAGAAGTCTAAGCAGACTTCATCTTTCTTAATTTATCAGTGTTGTTTGGTATGTCCTCTTTCCAGGACTATATGGAGACACATTTTATTCTTCTAGAGCAGAGGTGGGAAATGATTTAGGACCTGGCTACCTGAGAGACCGCCTCCTGCCACATACCTCCCAGCGACCAACAAGATCTCACAGGTTGGGCCTCCTCCGGGTGCCATCGACCGGACAATGCTGGCTGGCGGCCCCCCAAGGGAGGGCCTTCTCTGTAGCTGCGTCGGCCCTGTGGAACGATCTACCCATAGAAATCCGGATCCTTCCCACTCTCCCGGCCTTCCGTAAAGCCACTAAGACCTGGCTGTTCCGGCAGGCCTGGGGCTCTTGACCAATGTCCAGCTCCACTTAGACAGAATGGATGGTGTGTATTTTAACAATTGTATTTTTTATTTTCAAATTTTAAATACTTTTTATCTTTCCTGTAAGCCGCCCAGAGTCCCAAGGGAGTGGGCGGCATACAAATTTTATTAAATTGAAATTGAAAATTGAAATGATGGCCCTTTATGACTTGTGGACTTCAACTCCCAGAATTCAGGATTCTAAGCATTGAAGTACACTAGTCATCAAAGGGCCATCAGTCTCCATCCCTGTAAAGCACTCTTTTTAAAAAGAAAAAAAGCCACCTCCTTCATTTTTCAATAAACAAAAAATTATGCAGATAAAAATTTAAACACTCCCAAGAAGTTCTGTAGGAAATAGAGCTCTTGGAGAAAATCTGATGGTATACTCTTCACCTCCTTAGGAAAAGATGCTGATTTTAAATCCTATTACAGGAGGTGGTTATGCAAATTGTATAATTTGGTATCACTGGGGGTTATTAATGGGCAACTGCACAGTGTACTTTTAATTTTTTATTACAGAACTGTGCTTAAGTTTTCCTCAAAGTGTTCCTTTAACACGTAATATTTAATGGTTAGGCAAAACAGATTTGGAATGAAAGCAGACAGAAATGAATGTATTAGATAAGTACTGACTCTTTTCAATGATTTGAAATATGGGTATTTATAAATTTCTTCATCAGTATATTCAGTGGTGGCTCCAACCCTAAACTTAAGAGATGGATTTTAGAATATGGGAATATATTTAAATTGTGCAAAAAGATCAATCCAAATGGGTGATTTAAAAAAAAAATCAGAAGTATAGCATAAAAAAACCTAATTTTCAGGAGATGGATAATTGACTGAATTAATATTTTTATGTAGTTTTGAGGGTAACGATTTCGGGCTTAAATCTTAAAAATCTAGAAATATTTTTCTTATTCTTGTGCTAGGTCCAAAGGTTATGATTTTGGTGAATAGCTAGACATGTCCATCCATTTGTAAGATGGGAGATCCATCTTATGCAATGAATAAGAAATATGGGCATCTTATGCATTTAAATGACGACCTGCTTGAATTAAACATTAACTTTAAATAAATATCAGTTTATGACATTGGAATACATATTACTATCCTATGTTTGGAACTTTTGCTTTTATTTTATTCTTTTACATAGTCGCTATATTCTCACCCACATATATTATTTGCTAAACACATACTAACAAAATATCTAGTGAATTTATAGTAAAAATATTATTAGAAACAAGGATTTCATCTTATAATCATTAGGTGATCCCAGCTTTCACAAGTGTAGTGCAATGTGGTATGTAGATAAAACTGCTGTGTGAAGATCAAACATCCTGAGATGCTGAAACGTCAATCCCAAAGAGTTGAATAAACTTAGAAAATATACCATAAAAGCATATAAAAGAGGTAAAGAAGGAAATGGAGGAGGAGGAGGAAGTAGTTAGTAGTGGTGGAGAAAGAAGAGAAAGAGGAAGGTGGTGTAAATATTCTGTGGGCAATTTTCAAAATCCAATTCATAATATGAAGACCCTGAACTGTCTCTATTTCTTTAACTATTGTTGTTGTTGAGACAGATATCATCAAGCTGCTACAATAATTTACAAATAGCACATGAGTAATTCATTAGTGAAAAGTGTCTGTAACCCTACCCAAAGGATGAGTCAAGTGATCTTCTCCGAGTTATCTTTCATCCAGATGTCATCTTCTTCTTTTCTTTTTTTTAAAAAAGCTTCTGTTGGCATGGTGAAGAAGCAGAGGCAAGATCATAACTGTAAGAAGGGATAGGACATGATGTGTACAATATGGCGCAGTGGTTAAATGCAGCACTGCAGGCTACTGCTAGATCAGCAGTTCAGCGGTTCAAATCTCACTGGCTCAGGGTTGACTCGGCCTTCCATCCTTCCGAGGTGGGTAAAATGAGGACCCAGATTGTTGGGGGCAATATGCTGACTCTCTGTAAACCGCTTAGAGAGGCCTGAAAGGCCTATGAAGCGGTATATAAGTCTACTGCTATTGCTATTGCTATTGCTATTTTTAACTTCCCTCTTATTCTTGTGTGAAGACATTGGAAAGATGCTTGATCGAAGGGTTTTTGTCTGAACTCTTATTGTAGCATTCTGGGGGAAAAATAAACCCCATGACATCTTCTTAAGTACCCCTTAGGTTTGGCCCTTCCCTGGTATTTTTTTCTTTTATTGCAAAAAAATAAAAGTTTAGCTTGCTGAACTGAGTAGGAAATTTAAGGTGATATAATTACTCAGAATGGAATAAACATAAAGAGCTTAATTTCTGGAAAACAGCTTTTTAAAATTTGTCTGACCATCTCCACAATGAAGGATATTTTGCCATAATGCCATGGTCACAAAATTTCAGATTTGTACATCCAAAACCCAAGACTTGCATATAATGGGTCTATGAACAGAAACAAATTTCAGGCAACCACCAACTGTTTGAATTCTGCAGCATATTTCTTTTATGAAAAGCCAATTGCTAACAATTTGTTAATTCAGGTCCTGTGTTGTTCTCCTGTCATAAGACAAGCTAAAAGTTCCTCAACTTTTTTTAGTGTTGTGTGTCCTGAAAGCAGATGAGTTGACCTCCAGATTATGAGTCACTTGGCCACCTTTGAAAATTTTGGTTTTGACTTGCCATATACTGTATGGTTAACCTTAGATATTATTCTACATAGTCCGTCAACAGAGTTTTAATGATTAATAGAAAAAAAACTGTGGATATGACTCCTTTCACCATCTTCTTAATTTATTTAATTTCTTAAATTATGGATTCTGTCGCCTATGAAATAATTCTTGGATGGCATACAAGATTTGGACTGTAAAGAGAGTAACAAGGATGACCTTGATGGAGGTAGGGAAGATTTGTTATCAAAGTAACATAGAGGAAAGTATTGCTTGTGTTACCTATCTAATTCACATGAATATAAAGAGAGGAAGGATGAGAAACAGACTTGCAAAATTATATTGCTATAATCTAAATAAAATGAGATTTTTAGGTTTCTGTGGACTTTTACTTCTTGGTGTGGACTGTCCTGTAAAGCTGGTAGATTAAAAGCATGCATGTGAAATAACTCTTCCCCCTTCCACCTCCCCAGAATCTTGCATTATGTCCACTAAACAGAAGTTTGTTGGGGAAAGGAACTATAATGGGGAAGATAGTGCCTAAGAAAATTCATCTGTATATTTGTTACCTCTTCAGTGTAGATCGGACTAGGAATCTAATGGCATTTAAGTCAGTAGTATATTATTGGAAAACTACAGTAACAGCATCTTTCAAGTCTGTAGGTGCTTTCTCTCACCCTCCTCTTATCTATGTCATGGTCTTTGTCTGAAACATTTAATCAGGTTACATTCCTGAATAAATTCCAAACTCAGTCATCTTTATCTGACTGTTGACTCGATAGCAGCTCTTTCTCCTATCCCCCAAGGCCATTCCCTGTATCCTATATAGTATATTATCTTTCGATTCAAACTGGGTTCATTCTATATCAAATGAAACAACTTAAAAATAGAGAGTGGATGTTTACTTTGGAATCATGATGTGTTGAAGGGGTATACAATACTTCCCATCTCACCTCTCCCTAGATGAGGGAGGAAAGAAACACTATAAAGGTGATAGCAACACCTTTCCTTGTTAATTTTACCCCATTTTGCTTAGTCATCAAAGTAGTTAACACCATTTTTCCATTCAGTTTACTTGAAAGTTTCTGAAAAATGTTAGTACTTTAGGTTTCATAGCAGTGATATTGAATTAGGGATTTATTGGCTATGAACATATACCAAAGTAGTCATAAATCTTTTTGCTAGTTAGAAGCTAATATCTGTGTTGATTTATATGAGTTATAATTGTGTTCAAATTACTTATTGTAACATTATCTGAATGCTACTCTGTAGTAAATAATACAAAAAAAAGGTTGTGGCTTATTTCAATCAAATTGTTCTTGGTTAAACTGGTCTATTGTTGTCAAGGCAGAAAAGACATATACTTACAAATTATTTGAAAGGAAAACAGGATAACTAAAATCAAAACTATTAAATAAATACTTTATGTTCATATCACTCAGTTGCATAAAATTTGTCTTACCACCTCTCAATGGGGAAAATATATATTATGGAGATGATCTGAATTAATTTGGAATAACATGGCTGCATCTAACCTCCTAGATTTGATTTAAACCCTCTCTTAACGTTCAGAAAATATTCTGTTTCTCTGGAGTTTTTTTTAGCATGCTATGAATGGTGGGGCCATAGCAGCTTCACCCAAAGGGTAAGAGGGAGGAGTTATCATATAAAAACATATGCTAGTAAGGGAAAATCTGGCAAAAACTAGATTGCAAGACTGACAGGTATAGTTTCCAATTTACTCTTGCTATTGGGCTATCTTTGGTCGCTTCAGTGATATGTGTCAGCGTTCCAAGTATCATGTAGAATTAAATCAGAGTCCAAGGCAAAACGATCCTTAAAGTTCCAATTTAATAGATCAGACATCTTGGCATTATGCTGTGAAATCCCAATACTGGAAATTACATCAGAATCCCACCCAGTTAAAAGTTCATGATATTGTCCCCATACCCACAATCCATCACATGGTCCAATCTTCTTCTTCCACGCTAGCACCCACGCCCAGCTGCTTCCGGTCAGGTGCAAAGGTGCGGAGACAAAAGATGACCTTGGGCTTCTAGAAAGGAATTTTTTTATTTTGAAAACAACACATTCTACCCCTTGCTATTCTCCCCACCCCCCTTAATGAGAGTGTGGCAGGCCAAAGATTCTTAAAGGAACCGCTGCAGGCCTGAACAATATGATCTTGAGGGTGGAGAAACCATAATGGTTAGTTTTTGCTGTACTGTACTGCATGCTTGCTTAATATTTCATTCCGAGAAGTGGATAACTACTTGGTGGTTTAGAAAATCATGTATTTATTCAATGTATATAGCCTCTCAACTCAACAACTGCTTACATTAACAGCAGGACCAGTGAGTTGTAGTGGCCCAAAGCCAATTATATATATATATATATCAGTCTATCTGTCTGAAAGGCAAAAGTGTTTCTCATTTGCAAGGGCTCTGCAAATTCTATTGCATTCCATCCCAGAAGAAACAAAAAAGGACAGTCTACTGCTTTAAAAAAGAAACAGATTTAAGATTTAAGATTTAATTTATTTGTATGCCGCCCTTCTCCGGGAGGGACTCAGGGCGGCGAACAACTCAAAAGGGGAAAGGGGATACAAACACAATACATATAATCAAAATACACAAGAGTCATACAGCCATACAAGTCGAGAGGGGAGGGGAACTCATCAACCCCAGGCCTGCCAGCACAGCCAGGTTTTGACGGCTTTCCGGAAGGCCTGGAGAGAGGTGAGGGTCCGAATCTCCGCGGGGAGTTCATTCCAAAGGGCCGGAGCTGCTACAGAGAAGACCCTCCCCCGGGTAGTAGCCAGATGGCATTGGCTGGTGGACGGAACCCGGAGGAGGCCAGAGATGATAATGTAACCTGAGCCTCTCAATCTAGATCCCCATGAGTGAAAGCTGATGGACCCCCAGACCCTCCTTCTGCTTGTTTGACCCTTGGAAAATTAGGTAGTAAAACTCTGTGGAGAGAAGATAGTGAAGAGATTTTCATCTGCCTCAGATTCAGGCTGGAAATCTCTTAAGAAGATGGAAACATCCAGAAACTGAACCAGGGAACCATTGGCTCCAAAGCCTTTCCAATAGACAAATATGTCTAGACAAGAATGTTTGCAATAGGCTTGGATTTTTTTTTTTATGTGCTAAGTCTCATTTTCTTTTATCTCACTCTTCAAGTGACAGAACCGGGTGTTTAATTTCAACCTTCACTCATACTTTAAGCTATTTTATTTTATTTATGTAATTTATTTCTATATCATCTGTTCCCAGAGGCTGTCAGTGGCAACAGTCAAGAAAATCATGAAAAGAATACCATTGCAAAACAATAAATTAACCCCCCATGACAAAAAAAATCCCAAGAGCATTACAGTCCTATAAAAACAAAGCAGAAGAAAACGAAGAGACAATTTTTCTTGCAGTTTGTTTTTTGGAGGGTTTTCTTAAAACTAATTTGCAAACTTGCAGTATTATTATAATCCATGCATTTTCTTTTTCATAAAATACCTGCAATTTAGTAGTTACAGTTTGTCTGTCTGTCTGTCTGTCTGTCTGTCTGTGTGTGTGTGTGTGTGTGTGTGTGTGTGTGTGTGTGTGGACACACACAGACAAATAGACAAATATGTCTAGATCGGAATTTGCAGTAGGCTTAGATGTGCGAAGTCTCATTTTCTTTGATCTCACTCTTCAATTGAGATAACACACACTCCTATTCATACCTATGTGTCTGTAGGGGTGTGTGCCTGTGTTAAAATATTAAGATGCAAAAGAAGAATGTGTATTACATACTGATTGTATGGGAGGAAAAAAAAGTAACAAACAATTATTTCCCAACCCATAGCTTTATTTTGTTTTAGGGGAAGCCCAAATGGATTGGCTTCCCCCAAATGATTTTAAAATAATAAAGTATGCTTTAGTTTGCCCTCTGTGCGATGGATTTATTTCCAAAAAACTATAAAGGAAGGACTGCATTTTCTAATAAACATACCTCTTATGATTGAGAAACAAACGGTGTTTAAATCTTGGAGTGTTTTAATGAACATGAACAAGAAGTCACAAGATGAGACTTTCTCTCCCACGCACTGGTGTGAAGTACCCGTGGTTCGCCCATGAGGCCAATGTTGAGAAAAGACACAGACACGAGCTTTCTCGGGATGAGGCGACCCAGATTGGGGGTCTGGGAGCCCCTTTTATTGAGATAGGACAAAGGCAGGAGGAGCAATCAGCATGTGATTTAAGACAGCCTATCAAACTACAATTGCTAATCTACTGCTCAGGGAAGTTCTGTGACTATATATATGGTCATATCCTGGTCAGGATGTTTTATCTTTTGGGGCTTGTTTTTTCCTGTGTGGTTCAGCGTGGCTGCGCATGCCCTGTTATGCACTGGGCCATGGGTGACTGCCACACCTATACAAGGAGTTATATGACAACACACTGGGACTGCAAAGGAAGGTGCCAGGTGAGCCAACCCCAGAAGAGAGGAGGAGGAGGAGGAGGAGGAGGAGGAGGAGGAGGAGGAGGAGGAGGCGGCAGGAAGAGGAACTACCAAGCCACTGCTTCATAGCAAGACCTGGAACCAGAGCGGGAAGGTCCAGAGCAGTGGTGGATTAAGGCTCACCGGTGCCCTAAGCACTGACAAATCTTGATGCCTCTCCTTTGCACATGCTGTACAAATCCTCATTGGTTTTGTTTTCCTTTCTCAACTTTGTGGTGGCCCCTTTGGGCCTGGTGCCCTAAGCATGTGCTTAGTCTGCTTAATGGTTAATACACCACTGGTCCAAAAGACCTTTCAGAATGTAATCTGGGGTTTGCAATCTTTACCATGTATGTTCCAACCTTACTAAAGTAACTATAAAGGAGTACTGTGTACTTACAGTATATAAAAAATAGCCCCCAAGTGTCCTAGTTTCTGTAACATTTGGAATGATTTATATGCTGAAAACCGTCTAGCTTTTCTGCAAATCCATACTATTACAATGATTTCTTTTTTTTAAAAAAAGCATATTTGTCTAAATTTTTATCGGTTCCACCACAAATGCGCGTACGAGAAAAGCTCGTGTGACTAAAGCGCGGTGACAAAACCGCGCCGTCAAAACCACGGAGACGAATGAGCGCTGAAGCACTCCGACAACAGCGTGCCGACAGAAACGCGCTGTAACATAACCCTAAACCTAACCCTAAACCTTACCTTAACTTAAATCGCGCTTCTGTCGGTGCGCTGTTGTCGGCGCGCTGTTGTCGGTGCGCTTTTGACATCACGGTTTTAGCGCCGCGGTTTTGTCGGCGCGCTTTTGACGTTCGCGGTTATGTCGTGCCACGTTTTTATCATGCCAGGCATTGGAAGGGCAGGGTTGGAGACCCAAAGAGCAAGTTATCCTTTGTTTTTAAGAATTTTTTGAGAGTGTTCTGTACAGATGGGTTGTTCTTTCCCTCTCTCCCTCCCTTCTCATGGCTTTGGTATTGATTTCTGGATCACAAACCTTTACGGGGAAATAACATAAGGCACCTTTCACTCACGGAGCTTAAATCAGCTTTGTTTTAAATAAGGTGCTAATGAAAACGTAATGCCTGCATTTCTTTAGCAGGTATTTGGCTCCCTGGATTCTTTTCTACACTGTCAACATTCACACAGTGTGAGAAAGGCTTAAAACATTAATGCCTGTGCAGCAGTTTTAATTCAAAGGCAAAAAAAAGATGCCTCGGGGGCCCAAGGGGACACAGATGTTCTACCTGTCTGCAACTCCTTAAAGTATCAACTCTTCTTTCCAGGATCAGGCAGTAAGTTGCTACCTGTTGTCTGATCCCAGGGGGGGATAAAAGTACTTGTCCTTTGCAAAAAGTTGCAAAGCAGTTTTATTTTTATGCCTGCACATGCTTGGAAGTTCCTTTTTGCCTCTGAAATATTCAACTCAGAAGACTGCCAATGAATATATCTCAGCTTGCTGTTAGAAGAGACAGCACAGTCCTGGAAAGCATTAACAACTTAGTGCAGGAATTTCAGAATGCAAGAATTTAAGATTAAGATTTAGTTTATTTGTATGCCGCCCTTCTCCGGGAGGGACTCAGGGCGGCGAACAACTCAAAAGGGGGAAAAGGGGATACAAACACAACACATGTAATTAAAATACACAAGAGTCATACAGCCATACAAGTCGAGAGGGGAGGGGAACTCATCAACCCCAGGCCTGCCGGCACAGCCAGGTTTTAATTTATGGAAACCCTGCCCCCCAAATCATTCCAAACCATGGTTTGACTCTGAATAGGTTGAAGATGCTCCATTGACCCGATGCTCATTGCCACCTACTTTGGCCATCAAGCCAAACACAAATCAGGCTTTCACACAGAGTCTTCTTAAGCAGAAGTTGATCCAAACGATCACTTAAATATAAGAAAAGAGTAGTAGGCTGTGTCTTATCCAAGCTGTTGGAACCAATGGCCTCTGTGTTGGGAAAGATGCCCACTTAAATTAGAAACCAAAGCAATTGAAAATAGTTGAAACTACATTTATTGGCACACACAGTTACAGTGATCACCGGGCTCCCTGCCAGGGTACCACAGTAGAGCAAGGTTACAGGTTATATATATTTATTTATTTATCAGCACAAATGCAACACACACACACACATGTTGCATTTGTGCTGATAAATAAAGGGAGACTAGTATAGATCTATTTCAAGCTATTTAGCTCTCATCAGCTAGCCATACCCTTACTGGGATTTGAACCTGTGCTGTATTACATCTTAGGCAGTGGTGTTAGCCACTAAGCCAAAGGTTCTCCTCCTTTATCAGCTGAGCCAGGGAAATAGGTATGTATTTTGTGTCACAACCCCTGGTATGCCCAAATATGGGAGGAAGCCTACTGCTTTCCTTCTCTGTCTATCGGCTCATTACAAGAGACCATCCAGACAGAAAGCCATTTTTATTTATCGTTGCCTTTGTTACATTTGTGTTGCAATTTGTGTGTGTGTGTATGTATATATGTATGTATGTATGTATGTATGTATGTATGTATGTATGTATGTATATACGGTATATATATATATATATATATATATATATATATATATATATATATATATATATATATATATATATATATATATATATATATATATATATATATATATACACACACATATATACATATACATATACATATATACATATATACATATATACATATATACATATATACATATATACATACATACATACACACACACACACACACACACACACACACACACACACACACACACACACATATATATATATATATATATATATATATATATATATATATATATCCTTTTTGTTTGTTACATATGAAAGATTAAGAAAATGTTGTAAATAATACTATGGCCTCTGTATTGGAATGCATGTTTTGATACTACTGGACTGTGGATGACTTTATCACGGTGCCCTTGCATGTTTTATATATCACAGTTATAAGCAAAAACACCTACTGTGCCTATATACTGCATCTTTTCACACCCTAAAGGAAGAGAACAATCTGATTTTCATTTTCTGTCTCCTTCTCAGGGTCATAGTTCTAGCTATCTGTCTTTACTTGTGACATGCTTTCACTAATGTCTGAGTCACCTTCGGTATCACGCTATTAAACCTAAACACCTGAACCTAATTTTGGCACATACCCATGGATGATCCAACCTAGATCAGATTTGGACAGCAAGACAGGGGTGAAGTAATGGATTGCTGACTTCCTCAGCATAACTTAGTCATTTAAAGTTATTTGTGATCCAAGAGCAGGCATGAAGGATATCACAATACAATTTCAGTCTAATACAGTCATGGAAAAACGAGGGAGAAATGAAAATTTATTAAAATTAGATTAAAAAACTAAATGTATTTTTGCAGGACAAAGACAGAAAGCAAACTAAAATATCACATGTATTATATAACAATCAGGATAACAAGTAAAGAGCATCAGAAAAAACAAATATTACTTAGCTTCAAGAAAATTGGGAGGTGGGGTCTTAGGGGGGAGGGTGGAGGGGGGATATATAGTATGTGTCAGATTGCAAAGTAACGCGATTGCACTTGTATACTGTTGCTCTTTAATTCCAGTGTAAAAATAGGACAAGCTGAATATATTAATAGATAGTAGAAATACACCGAAGGGAGGAGTAGAGGGATAGAAGAAAGAGGGGTAGAGAGGGTGGGAGAGAGGATTGGAGGGAGGGTGAGAAGGAAGGGAGGGAGTGTATCGGGAGAGAGGAGTGGTAGAGGGGGAGGGGAAGTAGGGTAGAGGGGAATGTTGGAGGGAAGATGGAAAGTTGGAGGGGGGCGAGAGAAAGGGTGTATGGAGGGTCAAAGAGGTACATTGGGTTTCTATTTTTGGGGGTATTATTGACAAGAGGAATGGCTGTGTTTATTGTTTAATGTTATATGGCCCCGGTTGTGCACAGTATATATGTGACTGTACCAAAATGAAAATGGAAAATAAAAACACATTTACAAGGAAAAAAATGTAAACAATAAGAAGATTAAGAATGTTGCTAGACATAAGTACACCATCATGTCTACTGTCCCTTTCCTACTGTTCTCATTTATTTGTACCCATTTCATTCATGCTCATCAATAAATAAACATTTAACCAAATTGCAACAGCAATTTGAAGTTTGGCCACTCTTGTAAGGATATTTCTAAGCTGTTCTCTAAAAGGAAGCAGCTTATTTTCTCAACTAATCTTACATGTCTGGGAGTCAGAAGAGTTATTAACTCAGCATATCATCATGTCATGTAAAAAGGGAAATTGCAAGAGGACACATGAAACTTTCTTCCAGGGTCTAAGTAAAGTCACTTTTGAACTGAAAATTTTTAAAACTTCCTGTTCAAGGAAAGAAAAAGAAAGAAAAAAAAGATATATTGTAAATTGAATGCATAGATGCCTTTGGGGAATGAGGAAGAGATGCTGCCTAGGTAACAACCAGACAAGAAAAACAGGGATTTTTTCAGAGGATTAATGGTCAGAGGAAGAAATTTAGGAAGAACTACCCTAATTGTTCCGGTGTAAGATTAGCTGTGCAAGATTCTGTTAATGTAGTCTTAAAATAAACCACCATCAACTAATCGTGTTTCTAATCTGGTTTACCCAAGAGAAGTGACACATATTGAATTAGGGTAAATGACCTCCTGTGAGAGGGATAAAGGAGGTTAGCTAAATATTGTACATGCGAGACCAGTCTCCGAAACCGACCCATGTTATACCAAGAACTAGTTTTGGACAAGTCTGGTTGAATATCAGTGTCGAGAGCTCATTATTTCAACTAGGCTCTTTCTGGGCCAAGGGATATAAAAGTAATTTAATTCAGATTTTCAGTTGGCATACTTGCCTATGAGTTTCCAGGGAAATAAGTCCAGATTCTAATCTTACTAGATGGTTTAGAGACACACTTAGAGTAAAGGAGAACCTTAACAATTTTGACTGAACTGCCTAGAAGGGTTAGACCATAATAGTAGCAAATTTATGTCCCATATAATAAATACAGTAGCTAATGGATTTGATTCCCCAGACTCTATAGCCAGATAGAGATATGATTATTTTCATTGTGTTGGGCAAGACAAATAGTGGCCTTTGAAAATCTACGGGGCCTGACCTAAATTGCTCATTTAAGGAAGCTGAAGCTTGGTGAGGTTTCCCAGTTTTGCTTAATTCCAAAGCTGTTAATTTTCCAGGCGTGCTGGTTGGTTTGAAGGAAGTGTCCACTTTTGTTTTGTTACACAGATGACATTTCTTTATCTTTATTTATCAAATTTGTAACCACCTATATCTCCTTCACATAGAGAGTCTGGGCAGCGTGCAGATAAAATATCAAAACATAACAATTGGGTATAAAATTTAAAAAGACGCTAGGATGATTAAAACTCAAAAGTAAAGGTTAATTAAAAGATGGTGGGGGGAGGACTGTCAGGGCACTAACCAGTCCTATGATTGCATGCTTCTCTGGGTCAACAGACAAGGTCACAGAACACTATTTTCCCATATTTCTGAAAGACTGGAAGGGTGGGGGCAGCAGTGGTGGGATTCAGCCAGTTCGCACCTATTGGGGAGAACTGGTTGGTAACTTTCTAAGTAGTTCAGAGAACTGATTGTTGGAAGAAATCTCCTTTTGTTTTCTCCTCACTTTACAGGGCTAATCCTGTAAGGAAGGCAGGAAGGAAACATTCTGGTGTTGTTTCTAGCCTAATCTTTTTTGCTTGTTCTGCAGAATCGATAATATGCCCGTCTTTTGTACTAAAAATTAAGGGGCTTGTTTTCCTTAAATAAGAAAATTTCTTAGCAGAGGAAGAGATTCAGAAGATGTGCCAGATTCCACAGTTTCATTTCATGCTGATAAACCTCAGTTCTGAGTTTGACAGCATCCCACTTAAAGGACATCTTGTATTCTTCTTTTACCTAGGAAGGCCTCTGGCAGTTACATCGTCACAGCCAAAAGGGACCTTCTGACGTTTTAAAATTCTCCTCCTGAAAATGAGACCTCTACATATCTGTAGACATTGAAGTGTTGGAAACAAGCTTCATTATGGAGCCTGGCTTTTATTCATTATTTAATTATTACATTTATAGGCCACCCATCCTCTGTTTTGCGGTGACTCTCAGCTTTGCTCCTTTTTTGAATTTTACCCCCAAATATTTTATCCAATTTTAATTTTTAAAGGAAGTATTAACTAATGGAATGGCTTGCCTTCAGAAGTTGTGGGTTCTCTTGTCACTGGAATGGTATAAGGTCTCCTGCTTAAGCAAGAGGTTTGGACTACATGACCTCCAAGGTCCCTTCCAACCCTGTTACTCTGTTAATCATCTGTTATTCCAGCTATATCGATGGTGGCACACAGAATACTCTCTGCAGACACATGAGCTGTTGCTCCAGCTCAGCTCCACCCCGCAAGCACGGGTCTCTGTCACGCATGTGGGTCTCTGTCGCATGGGGGTGGGCAGGGCGCGTGCGGGAGACAGGTGCGCATGCACAGGAGTTGAGGTTTTGCCACCTTGCTTTTGTTGTGTGCGCATTTATACTATACTTCCCTGCCCCCCCCCCCATGGCATAACATAAAATGGTGCCAAATTCTACACAGCACCCGCCAAGTGCTGACTGCCATCTAGAATCAATCTAACCTAACCCAGCCCATGTCTCATGATTGCCCTGTTGTTAATGAACCTTCCTTCTTCTTCTTCTTTTTATAGCTTTTGCTGCTGCAATTGCTTGTTCTGCTTTTCAGTTAGCCTGGTACAGATTTCGGGTTTCGGAGCAGCCTGTCAGCTTTTACCTCTGTGTCTTCAATGCTACAGTTCACTTCCTTCCAGATTATTTAGAGTTAGACACAGGCTGTTTTTATTTTATAGCTGTTAATATCCTAGTGATGAAAGAAATGCCCTAGTGATGAAAGAAGAGCCGAGGTGGCGCAGTGGCTAGGGTGCAGTACTGCAGGCCACTTCAGCTGACTGTTATCTGCAGTTCGGCTGTTCAAATCTCACCGGCTCAGGATTGACTCAGCCTTCCATCCTTCCGAGGTGGGTGAAATGAGGACCCGGATTGTTGTTGGGGGCAATACGCTGACTCTGTAAACCGCTTAGAGAGGGCTGAAAGCCCTATGAAGCGGTATATAAGTCTAACTGCTATTGCTATTGCTATTCTGGGTTTGGGTCCAAGTGGGGCAAAAGACACTGGAGACATGGAGGCTGCTTGGAAAGATGGTTTTAATGGTGGACAGGACCACATGGCTTGAGCCCTGAACAGAAAAGGTGATCACATGCTTCAATGTTGGTGGAGAAGAAGAGAAGGCAGGACTGAGATGCTGAGTCCCTGGTTTGATGCCCTCTCTGGCCTTTGATCTTGAGCTTGTATTCTGATTGGTTGTCAGACTCCCATGCAGGGGCAACTCTCTAGGCTGCGTTTTGAATCCAGGTTTGGTTGAGTTCTCAGATGCCATGCGGGGAGTTGGGTAAAATGCCAATATTATCATGCCTTGTTCCCATCCCCCTGGAGCTCAAGTGGATAAGTCTTTATTATGTAAAGTGGACTAGCTTGGCCTTCTTAATGGCCCATTGACAAAGTGGGGATGGGCAGGAAGCTACAGGCAGCTATTCTGTCTTTTAAAACACGTTTCTTTCTTTTCACATCCAGAGAAACATTCTGCCTCTTCAATATTTCCTAGGATATTTCATTTTTTCTGGGAGAGGGCTGGGTGATAGCTTCCTACAACTGGTCTGTTTTGTTTTGTGATGATGAAAGACAGAAAAAATATTGTACCGTATCAGATACAAAGTGCCGTTTGGGCTTCTTGGTCCATTATTTTAGCCGTGTTTAGCCTGAACTGTAAATTAAATGGGTATCAAATAAGAACATTCATTGACTACCATCACTTAGTTTCTCTGGTTGGAAAGGCCTGTTTGATGGATTTTAATTTTTTTAAAAACTAGTGTTCAAAGCCACAGCTTGAAAAAGTACATTGATCCTGGCTTCTTCTGTCTTGCCAGATTCTAAGTACACACAGTTTCTGTGCCGGGAGATCAAGGAAAAACTGTGGTGGGTTTTTTTTTTTAATGTGGTGAACATTTATTCCATAAATCTGTCAAAGAGGAGAAGGGAGGTAGAACAGAAGCCCAAGACTTGCTGTATTGTGGGTGTAGATTGAACCATATTGTGTCTTAAAGGCACCGCAGAAGTTATAAATATGTATAATTTCTAGAACAATACACAACACACACACCCCAAAAAAATAAACCTAGGATTTGAATTCTATAGTCAAGGACTGTAATTTTGCATTTACGTAAAGCTAAACCTTAATGGAATAGCGCTTGTCTCTAGTAAATATAGTATCAAATAAATAGTCAACTAAGAAACTAGGCAATTAATTGAAGCTGTTACTAAAATTGTATCATTTCAACTGCAATGATACAAAGCATATTTAACATACTGTATGTACAGGTCTTTCTTCGTCTAACCATCTATTCTGGTACAATGTGTAATAGTGGCTGTTGTGTTTTATGGTTATATAAATATATTTGTTCCAACACTTTTATCTACTGAATGAGGTTTTTTTCCCCCCACATGAGATTATTATATATTATTACTTTTAGGAAAAAACTACCTACTGGTTTGTAATAATTTCATACCGCAAGTATCCAAAGAAAGCAGAAATCGCATTATTGAGCTTCTAATAAAGTAGAATAATGTGGTTCCAGAGCCATCCTTTAAATCTTCGAACAACATGTACTTGATGTTTATAAAAATCACAATGAATAGGTTTGTAGGCACTGCGTTGGAGATACCATATGGAACGCATTAATTCAGTAGGAGATCATAAGCTGTAAATTGGACGCGTGACTCATGAGTCATAATGAACAATAATACACTAAAGAGATTAGTTAAAATGTAGTGTGTGCATGATGCCCATTACTTTACTGCTTATTTATTTTAACCGTAGCAGTTTCTGTTTTTTCCAATTGTATTTTTTCCTTACAACAGGCATTGGTCAAGAATTGTTCTTGATGGTATTGCAATTGAAATGGTATGTAAAGGTTAAGTGGCTAAATTATACAACTCCAGAAGAAGTCATAAACACACACACACACACACACACACACACACACACAAACACGAACCAGCACCCAATAAATTATAAATAGAGTTATTATAATTATGATGAAGTTTTGCTTTCTGCTGTTGTTATGTTCAGAAGTATGAACAGACTAGTATAACCTATTATAATCCTCTCTGAATATTCTTGTTTTTCTTATATCATTTGTTGGCTGATTGTTTTCTTTATTATGCTGCTGATAGACCTCTTAGTCAACTGGTGTCCATGGAAGTAGTTGATGGCCTTAGGGGTTTTCCTGGGTCTACAAATTAGCAAATGTAATAGAAACTGCATCCAAGTCCTAGAGAGCCTTTAATTTGGTCTGGAGAGATGCTTGGAATGAAGAGGAAACTTGCCTAACTGCCATGTGGAAATTAGACTGGGGAAGTCAGACACATAAAACGAAACAAATTAGCAGCTTCCTAGATTGTTGCGGTGGCTCAGTGGCTAAGACGCTGAGCTTGTCGATCAGAAAGGTTGGCTGTTTGGCGGTTCAAATCCCTAGCGCCATGTTATGGAGTGAGCTCCCGTTACTTGTCCCAGCTTCTGCCAACCTAGCAGTTCGAGAGCAGGTAAAAAATGCAAGTAGAAAAAAAGGTGGGAAGGTAACAGCGTTTCATGCGCCTTCAGCATTTAGTCATGCCAGCCATATGACCACAGGGACGTCTTCGGACAGCACTGGCTCTTCGGCTTTGAAACGGAGATGAGCACCGCCCCTTAGAGTCGGGAACGACTACCATGCATGTGCGAAAGGAAACTTTACCTTTTAGATTGAATGGAAAGCCACTTCTATATTGTGATTAAGTAAGCTTTATAGATAAATCCATCATGAATTCAGGTTTAGTTGGAGAAGGTTTTACATTTACCTACAGAAAACCTGTAGTGAAACACAGGGGTGTCGATTTAAACATATTTGATAGATAAACCACAATTGGTTGGGTTTCTGTGATACACAGTTGCTTAAACATGTGAGCCAGTCTCTGGTTTGGTTGGTTTGGTTTATTGGTTTTGTATGCCGCCCACTCCCGAAGGACTCCGGGCGGCTCACAATAAACAGGGGAGGGAATAAATAAGACAATACAAACAATATTTAAAATCCACAACAGTCACAATTAAGACGGGGCTGGGTGCTTTAACAGACTACAGCCTGCCAAAACAGCCAGGACTTAGTAGCTTTACGGAAGGCTGGGAGGGTAGTAAGGGTCCGGATCTCCACGGGGAGTTTGTTCCAGAGGGCCGGAGCAGCAACAGAGAAGGCTCTCCCCCGGGGGGGATCACCAGCCAGCATTGGCTGGCAGATGGAACCCGGAGAAGGCCAAGCCTGTTCGATCGAATTGGTCTTTGGGAGGTAATTGGCAGGAGGCGGTCTCTCAGGTACCCAGGTCCGATGCCATGTAGGGCTTTATAAGTAACAACTAGCACCTTGAAGCGAGTCCGGAGACCAATGGGCAGCCAGTGCAGCTCGCGGAGGATAGGTGTAACGTGGGTGTACCTAGGTGCACCCACAATCGCTTGCGTGGCTGCGTTCTGGACTAGCTGAAGTCTTCGAACACTTTTCAAGGGCAGCCCCATGTAAAGCGCATTACAGTAGTCCAGTCTTGAGGTCACGAGGGCGTGAGTGACTGTCTGAAGTGCCTCCCGGTCTCTGATAGGAAGGGATTTCGGTTCTTTTAAATATGTATGACATTACCTCTGCATTTCTGTGTTACTTACTGCAACCGTGCCACCCTAACATTTGTATTATAAAATGACTGACCTCAGTTCTCATGATAGTACTTTTGTGCAGTGTTTGGGCAACAGCATCCTGCTAGGTTTATTAGTGCAGAGTTTACTAGTCTAAGCAATTACATCAAATAATTTTGAGCAGAAGAGAAGGTAAAAAATACTGTATAATTACTCAGTGCACATCACTCAGGAATTGTGCCTAATTGCTCTCAATAGGATTTAAGTAAACATGTATAAAATGGTACTACCCAGATTATCCCCAATTTAAAAACGCCTCATTGGAATGAGCATAATTAAGGAAAGTCTAATGGTCACATTATATGGAAGCTAAGTTCCGGCTATTCCCCAAAGTTAACTGCAATCTAAGTGCAGGATTCCAGGAACCGGCCTCAAATACAGTATAAGCAAGGGGGCATTGGAGAAAAGACAAACTGCTGATAGAAAAATGAATAATTTACTTCCCATGCTTTTTCTTATTGTCTCGTGCCTGCCAGGTTAACAATTAAATATCTTCGGTGCTACAAAGGATTTCCTAATGAGAAATAAATCAGCTGTGCTCGGGTTATTTATTGGAGTGGGCCGAGTGCCCTTGTGTCGGTAGTGTTATTTAATACTTGCAAGGAAGGAGGAGAATGAGCTATGCCCGTTCCATGCTTGGCCTATGGACTCCCAGCAGAATCCTGTGTAATTCTGTTTGCTTACACTCATACCTGAAGCTAGGATTCTATACAGAGTAAGGACATTGACCTTGATGGCGATATGCAAGCTTCCATTATCAAAACGACAAGGGTGAGGGGACTTTAATATTTTAAAATATGTAAAAGAGGTTCAGGCAGACATTTGTAAAGTGAAGTTCGCCCCATTTTACTACCTTTTGTAGAGCCGAGGTGGCACAGTGGTTAGAGTGCAGTACTGCAGGCTACTTCTGCTGACTGCTACCTGCAGTTCAGCAGTTCGAATCTCACCAGGCTCAAGGTTGACTCAGCCTTCCATCCTTCCGAGGTGGGTAAAATGAGGACCCAAATTGTTGGGGGCGATATGCTGACTCTGTAAACCGCTTAGAGAGGGCTATAAAAGCATTGTGAAGCAGTATATAAGTGCTATTGCTATTGCTTTCTTGCCACAGTTGTAGAGTGAATCTCTTCAGTTGTTAAGTTAGTAACATGGTTCTTACGTGAATCTGGCTTCTCCATCTGACTTTGCTTGTTAGAAGATTGTAAAAAGTGTCACATGACCCCAGGACACTGCACGCATCATAAATATGAATCAATTCCCTAGTCGAAATGATGTAAGCTTTCCAAATACCATGTCAAATTAAATCAGAGTAGAAGCCAAAACTATGCTTAAAGTTCCAATTTAATAAAGCAGGCATGTTGGCATAGAGCTATGTGATTCCGACTCTGGAAGTTACATCAGAATCCCACCCTGTTAAAAGTTCATGATCTTGCCCCCACACCCACAATCCATCACATGGTCCAATCTTCTCCTTCCATGCTGGCGTCCGCGCCTAACTGCTTCCGTCCAGGTGTTCAGGTTTGGAAGACAAAAAATGACCTTGAGCTTCTAGGAAAGAATTTCTTATTTTGAAAAGAACACATTCTACCCTTTGCTAAATCCCCCCCCCCTTAATAAGAGTGTGGCAGGCCAAAGATTCTTAAAGGAACCGCTGTAGGCTTGACAGTAACTTTGAACAGTCACCAAATGAACTACCTGTATATTCTGATTTGCCCCGTGGTCTGAAAAGAGTGTTCTAAAAACCAGTCTTACATATCCCAACTCTTATGCCAATGAAATGTATACAATTGGTTGCGGGGGACTTACATTTACTTCATGTACACTGAACACTCCTCCTCTGTGTCTATTTTTTATTAACATTTTCGTCTTTGCTATGCATTTTCACTGCCATTCTTCTCTTATTTAATTTCCTTTCCAAAGCTCGATGACATTTATATCCTCCATTTGTGATGATACGCCTATTTGAAGACAATACTTAGTTTGCCATCTTGTGAGCAGCTAGATGTGATGTGATTTTTTCGGAGAATGGTTGATAACTGTAAATCATATCCTAATCCAAAAAAAAAAAAAAGAAAAGGATTCCCATTCAGCTGTTAATACACGTTAATAAAATGTCTCAGGAGGTTTTTTTTTTTTTAAAGTCTTTCTTTCTCACAAGATTCTCTCTATCACTACAACACAGCGCAATAAGCCTTAGGCATCATTTTACGGCATGTCAAATACGTTATGAAAAAGTATAATCTACTTGTTGCTTGCATGCTTTAGATGACATATTTCATGCTGAGAATGACTTTGCTGTACGTTTTCAACTAAATCTAAGAAAAAAAAATTCATAGCTTACAGTATATGCCAAGTGAAAAATGTTTGTTCTTTGTTTCAGTTTTAAAGAAACTTAATTCCTTTGAAGAAACATAACTTGAAATTAAGGTGTTTTAACCTTCAGTAATTTTTTAAAAAAAAAATCTGTTGAAGACAAAAGAAAACAATGTTTTCTTTACTAAATTCAGCCTGATCAACTGACCTGCTATAGTTGGTAAAAAGAATAAAGCAAATGTTTTTTTTTTAATGTCAGCCCACAGATCCTTAAAAATTTTCACGGAATTTACACATGACGTGAATCAAAGTAAGGAGAAAGCATATTGTAAGATTTGAATACTGGACCAAGACTGAGGATCTTGGTGTTTTTGTTTATTTTCCTAATAAGCTTTTATAAGTGAGAACTTGAGTGTTTTGAATACTATTTCATTTTGGGATGTAGAGTTTATCAAATTTTCTCCATGACTTTCATCCAAGTGTTTAAGAAGGTCATGCCCGAACAATTGAGGGGAGAACCATTCAAATTTTAAATCTGCCTCTTTTGGAAGGAAAGGGGGGGGGGGAAAGTAACTTCCTAATTACAAAATCTGCAATGTCTTATATCAAAACTTCCTCTAAAGGAGGGCCAATGTCAGAAGACAGAGTACTAAGATGAAAAAATTCAAAGTAGCATTAAATTTTGATTATTCAGCTATCTTCTTACAGAAGGTATAATTAACTCCTGAATTAATGAATGCAACTTTTTTGTTCAACACAATCCATTTCTTTGTAGATTTATTCTATCATAACTTCATTCTAAATACAATAGAAGTAGTTTTAATCTTTAAGTAACAGCTAAAAAGAATAACCTTAGCTTTTCAAGGAGATACTGTAGGCCAGTGTTTCTCAACCTTGGCAACTTGAAGATGTCCGGACTTCAACTCCCAGAATTCCCCAGCCAGCGAATGTTGGCTGGGGAATTCTGGGAGTTGAAGTCCGGACATCTTCAAGTTGCCAAGGTTGAGAAACACTGATGTAGGCAATAGGCATATACCTCTCCATGGCCCTTACTGTATGTGGAGGTGGCATGAAACCAGCAGAATCACATGGTCTGAAAAAGGATATAAAATCTTTCTGCACAATACATACAATAACAGACAGTTAACAGAGACGCTTTTGGGATTAGCTGTTGACTGTTTATATATATATATATAACAGATTTAATATTTTTATTAACTATAGATGGCAAAGTTTGAATTACTTGTAGACCAGTTATCCACGCAAGGGAGGGAGGAAGAGAATGTACCAGATAATTCCCATATATTTTTCAGCATTCAACCAGATTGAACATTTTATTTTTAATGTTAGTGTTAATGATATATTTGCCATTTGTTATTTTTTGTAGAAATGGTTTTTTTAAAAAAATATATATCGATGATTGATGTTCGTTTGCTTGTTTTGTCTTGATTTTTTTCTTGCCTTCCCCCAATTTTGTGTTTTAATTTTAGATATAATAAAAAAATATTTGCCTAAGGTTTAATTTATGGAGTAAAGAGGTTCTCCTTAGCTATGGGATCGCCAGTGTGTCACCAAGAAATGTCAGTGTGATAACAAATACTTTTCTTGGTAGTATCTAAATTGCTTGACCCAACTGTTCATTACATTTTTAAAAAAAGGGGGTGGAGCAAGCTGGGAAGGAAAACATAAACCCCCGAGTCATCTTTATTGAAAAAGTGAAAATGCCCCCTTTAAAAATAAATAAACAACTGAACTTCTGCAGCCTTAATGCTTTCTTTAAAAGGGTGTTTGGTTACCCTGGGGGGGGGGGAGGACCCAAAGATACTTAGAGGTTAGTATGGAACATGGTGCATAAGAGGGAATAATTGAAGGGCATATTGTCTCCTGGCACATCAGTGCTCTGTAACTGGTTACATCAACCCTTTAGCAGTTATTCTGTGAATGAGAATTTACAGCTATTACTCAAGAATGACCACAAGAAATCAAACTTTTGTCCTGAAAGCCAGACGGACTGGGATACCCCTCCCCGCGCTCTGTATAGCATCACTGAAGAACAACAGCTCTTCTGTTTCCAGAACTTGGGAATCTTCTTAAACTCTGCTTATTGTCTTAATAAAATAATACAAGAGTTTTCTTCACATCAGTATGCCTAGATCAACATTACAATCAAAACTTGTAAAAGTGGGCTGAGCTTTACTTAACACGGTCTTCAAGAAATAACTAAAATGTAGAAAGCTTTTAAAAGGCATGGCCGGAGAAGGCTTTTGGCCTAACCTAGCATTAGAAGATCTGTACAAACAAGCTGGTCTGCAGTTGCGTTGGGGCATGAAGAGCTAATTAAGGGAGAAGCTCCAAATTCTTTGGGAAGCAACTGGCTTCACCCCAAGACTTACTTGGACTTAATCTTCGTAAATGTCAACGTCCATAAGGCAGTGACCGTTGCATTGTGAAGGCCAGGGGCAGAACGTCACGGATTACAGCACGCCATTGATCCCGATTTAGGGCGGCTTGTTGGGCATCGGTTATCGAGAAATGGAGTGGTTGAAGATCATGAGCCACTTGGGATATCCACGTTTTCTTTGGGGCATTTCATGCGATTTTCCACCCATCCGGTCGCAGCGAGTTAATCGATCGGTAAGGTAATCGGCTATTGTCCATACGGCAAACGTGTCCAAACCATCTAAGTCGTTGTCTTCTTAGCTAAAGTTTGATTGTAGTTTGGTTTTTACACAGCTGCAATACCGTTTCGTTTTTCCACCGGTCCCGTAGAGTTATGTGCAGAATGTTGCGCAGGCATCTTAGCTGGAATCGTTCTAATAGGTTCAGGTCGCTTTTAAGTAAAGTCCACGATTCCGAGCCGTACAGTAAGATTGTGCGGATGGAAGCATTAAATATCCTCATCTTGGTCGCAATCCTATTTTTTCACCCCAAGCTTTTTAGGGGGCTGATGCCTTTCTACTTTTGCACCAATAAAGGAGAATATTTTAGCTCAAGGTTGAAATGAAAGGTCTTTGGTTCTCTCTGACCTTGTTATTTTCTTGCAGACATTCATTACCCAAACTAGGTAATGAATGCTAGCCCTGATGATGTTACCCTAGTTTGGGCAATGAAACATCTGCAAGAAAACAATCAAGTTCAGAGAGCACCAAGGGACCCTCCCCTCATTTCTTCTCTTGTGTCTAATATGGGGCTTTCCCTCCCATTCGTCCATTTCACACATGCAGTTTTTAATATTTTCCTTCAACACAACTTCCTAGACAAGTCGTACTTCGAACAGTAGTCTGGATTCAGAGGTCAGGCCTGATGCCTTGGAGACAAAAGATCCCTGGACTAATTGGAGAGAGGACACATGTGCAACTCAACTCAGGGCTGGCCTTCCCACTTCCACGAAGGTGAATAATCGCAAGATATGTCTCATGGAAACAGTGTTTATTCCTTTATTAAGCACATTTATATGACTGCTTAACTCACACTCAATAACTGCAGGTTAACCCTAGTTACTAACTGGCTCAAAATATACTTTTGCTGCTGGTGGGTAAGTAGATGTTGGTGTGTAGAATGCTGATACACTCTTCATGTTGTGTCTTTGTGGTGTTCGATATGATTAATACTGTTGAATTTCCAGTTTTTGAAGCAAGACCCCACGTGTCTTTCTTGATAAATGTCCACTTCTTCATCCATATGACACCTGTAATTTATTTATTTATTTATTTGTTTGTTTGTTTGTCTGTCTTGTATGCCGCCCACTCCCGGAGGACTCCGGGCGGCTCACAAAAGACAAGGGAAAGGGGGAAAACGAGACAAAGACAACATATTAAAAACAAAACCAACATTCACAATTTCCATGGAGGTAGATGCTTCTCAGCCCCCCGCAGCCTGCTGGAACAGCCAGGACTTGGTGGCTTTGCGGAAGGCCGGGAGGGTAGTAAGGGTAGTAGTAATACTATAGGACAAAAGTATTTTCCATTTTTATTTTTGGGGGAAACAATATTTCCTACAAACTAGGAAAATTGTACAAGGATTTATTTGTGTGTGTGTTGACAGCAATGGAGAATGCACTGTATGAAATGTCAAAATCACGACTTTTATCATCAGGTAGTACAAGATTTGTAATCTGAATCATGGTTTTGTTCTGTCGTGGAAAATTTGAAACTGAAATTAAATCCCATTGATTAGGGGATGCTATGGGATTGTTATTGCTCCAGCTATGCTGCTTCATTTGTATAAGACAATGTAAGGAGTAGTATCTGCACATGTTTGTATTAGTCGGGAGTTGAATTAATATTGGAGAAACAGCCTTTGGGATTAAACAAATGAGTTTTAGATGGCCTTGAATCACTTTCACTCACAGGTTGTCACAGAGTTACATCTGATGTCAGATAATTTATATGTATAGCCTTGAGTCCCCTGGAGGAATGGCAAAATAAAAATTTATTCACATTAATTAAATATAATATGTCCTACTGAGTTTAATGGGATTTACTCCAATGTTTTAGTACAGTGCTGGTGTTGATTAGAAACACATGGGAAGATAAAACTGCCCTACAAGTTCTCTTTGCAGTTCTGCAGTTCGGCGGTTCAAATCTCACCGGCTCAGGGTTGACTCAGCCTTCCATCCTTCCGAGGTGGGTGAAATGAGGACCCGGATTGTTGTTGGGGGCAATAGGCTGACTCTGTAAACCACTTAGAGAGGGCTGAAAGCCCTAGGAAGCGGTATATAAGTCTAACTGCTATTGCTATTGCTATTTGTAGGACCAGAAGTGCTGAAGGCCTACCCAGCTAATAACTGTCTGCAGAGATGCAAAAGGAATACTGAGTTGGGGTGCGGGGTTACTTCCACAGTGGGCTGATCTTCTATGAGCTCCCAAGGGTGTAACAATCAGTTAATCTTCCTGTACAAGCGCAGAGAGAGAGTTGGGGCTTTGATAGGGACAGTTGTTTCAGTTTTCTGGTTTTATTAATTGTGACGTGATATCATGACTTGCTATCATAAAGTGGATGCGGTGGATCAGTGGCTAAGACACTGAGCTTGTCGATCAGAAAGGTCGGCAGTTGAGCGGTTCGAATCCCTAGCACCGCGTAACGGAGTGAGCTCCCATTGCTTGCCCCAGCTTCTGCCAACTTAGCAGTTCGAAAGCATATAAACATTACAAGTAGAAAAATAGGGACCACCTTTGGTGGGAAGGGAACAGCGTTCCATGCGCCTTCGGCATTTAGTCATCCTCTAGTCATGCCTGCCATATGACCATGGAGACGTCTTCGGACAACCCTGGCTCTTCGGCTTTGAAACAGAGATGAGCAGTGCCCCCTAGAGTTGGGAATGACTAGCATTTATGTGCAAGGGGAACCTTTACCTTTACCTATCATAAGATATATCAAGGAGAAATAATAATCGCTGGTGGGAGAGAGAGAAAACTGTCAACTGGCCATTACAGAAAAATAAGGGCTGCCTGGCTGCCTTCCCTTCTTTTCATCTGTAGTTTAAACAAAGAAACCAAAATACATTAAGATGAAGGTTGTCTCTTAATCCTAAAATCCTGCTTTTAATCTCAAATCAGTGGCTGGTAAAGCATCTGTTTCTTGGGATTTAACAAAGGTGAGAGAAGACTAGGTCCTAGTTTTTGATACATGACATTCCAGGGTTTCTGTTTAGTTCCCTGTTTTTTGTTTTTTTTAAAAAAACTATAGGAAATTGCAGGGAAATGTAATTTTGGAGCTTTGGAATGGGGTGCCATCAATGTGCAGATTGCACCTAGTTCCCTACCACCTAACTCCAAGGGAGCAGTTGGTAACCTTGAACATTGCCTAATCTCAATATCATGCTGTATGAAGGAGAACCAGCTAAACATGGTAAAGACGAATACAGCAAGGGGAAACAAAGACTCATGAATGGGGTGAATCTGAATTGGATAGAGTTGCTTCCCCAAGGGAGCAGGCTCATCAGTGCTGCTGGACCTCCAGCTGTCACTAGATGTGAAGGTTGGAACAATAGCTTCAAGCATGTACACACAATCACAGGTAGCAATAGCAATAGCAGTTAGACTTATATACCGCTTCAGCCCTCTCTAAGCAGTTTACAGAGCCAGCATATCACCCCCCACAGTCTGGGTCCTCATTTCACCCACCTCGGAAGGATGGAAGGCTGAGTCAACCCTGAGCCGGTGAGATTTGAACCGCCGAACTGCAGATAGCAGTCAGCTGAAGTGGCCTGCAGTACTGCACTCTAACCACTGTGCCACCTCAATTGCAATTCTTCCTGAGCTGTTCAGAGTTCACAACAGTTAAACCTGCTTTGGTTACAACTTGTACAATATGCTTTTCATAACATTATCCATGAATAATATCAGGATATTGCAATTGTCCAAGCTATAGGGATTCTTCTACTGAAAAAATGACCATTGGCTGGCCATTGCCTACCATTGTTCCTCACTCTTGTATTGTTAGGAAAATGGCAAAAACCAAATAGCTTTCATTAAGATTTCCACCCATGTGTGCCTCTAAGATAGCAGAGAAATGAGTAGTTGAAGCAGTGGTCTTTACAAGTCAAAGAAAAAAGTATATTACTTTTTAGTCTGTTGTTCTCTGGCAGAATAGTAACACAGACTTTCTCATAATCTCCTGCAAGCTGTAAAACATATTGCATATGTGAATGAAATTTCTGAAAGGGTTTTAATCAAAGCTTGAAACAGTTTATCTTCTTTCCACAATGCACAGCTATACAGCTTTTAAATATTGAGATAACAAAAATGAAAGTCTTTATCAACCTGACACTTTTGTGCGTGTCACACAGCCAATGTTATAATTAATTTGAGACTTACATTTAATTCTGTGAGAATTGAGAAAGAAATTAAAAATGTCTTTGAGATAAACCTTTCAAATGATTTTATAAAAATTTCTTACGATTGGAGTGAGTGGTGAAATTTCCTTAATCAAGTGAGACAAAATTTCAGGCAAGATGTTCTATATTTAATAGATTATTTCCTATTTATAGTTCAACAATATTTAGGCATACTTCTTTCACTTGTGATGACACACTGAAATCGGCAAATTAAAATGTACTGGAATTGGACACTCTCGGTCCAGATATAATAATGTGTACTGTTTTAATAGCAAAGAAGGAACAGTGTGGGTTTCATACTTAGTGAGGATATCTTGAATACTGTACTTAAGTTCAGTGCTGTCAGTGATTCAGCATATCAGTCAGAATTTGTGGGAAATCCATTAATCTAACAACTCGCCAAGTTGATCAGTTTTGTACGAAATCACAGAGCATGCAAGCAAGATGTGCTGCTTGTTGGTGAAGATTGAAACGCCAAATCTGGAAACTGTAACGTGGAAAACATAATTGGATATGTGGCCAAGGAAGCAAAAATGAAACAAAATAATCACCTATTGGTTCTGCCAATCCAATGATTTCGTCATTGCTTATATAGCCCTCAAACTACCCAAAAGATTCTTGTATAAATGGACATTATAGAGCATATAAGAACAGTGCATACAAAACTCAAATTGACTATATCAGTGGTTCCCAAACTTGGCAACTTTAAGACTTGTGGACTTCAACTCCCAGAATTCTCCAGCCAGCAGATTCTCTGCTGGCTGGAGAATTCTGGGAGTTGAAGTCCACAAGTCTTAAAGTTGCCAAGTTTGGGAACCACTGGACTATATTATTGATTCAAGGAAGTGGAAGACCTGAATTATAACAGCAAAGACTTATAACAGCAAAGACCTGAATTATAACAGCAAAGACTGAATTATAACAGCAAAGAACTGTTCCAAGTCAAGCTAAAGCAGAAGAACAAAACCAACATGATATGATCTTGAGTATGCACACAAGGTTTTCAAGGAGAGCAAAATGACTCATTTTGAAGCCATAAATCTCAGTCATAGTGAACCCAAGGAACTGTGAAATAAAAATTTAAAAAGTTAAGGGTAAATGTAAAAGAGACTCTCAAAGAAGACGCAAGAGAAGAAAGCACATTGGTTCTCAAAAGAGATGGTAGAAATTGTCACAAAGATACAACATGCCAAAGACAAAGAAAGACAAAGATCTCAAGAAAGAACAGGAATGGATGAAACATCCACAGAAATATGACAAGCAAGAGTAAAATCATTAAAAGTTCTCACCAAATAGCAAATTCTACGGTAGAGAACCACATAGTGGTCAACAGATAGGAAAAGGGCAGTTTATATGCAAAAGTAAGGAGACTTAAAAGAGTCTACAAACTTTCATAGAATTTCCTTAATATCACATGTTTGCAAAGCAATGCATCTGATCATCCAATGAAAATTAGAGCCTTACATGTAAAGAGATGTGCCAGATATTCATGTTTCTTTTCAAAATGCTGAGCTCCTGATCATAGCACTGATAGCCAAGAAAACAAACATATGGCTCATGGACCAAATCAATCCGAAGTTCTCACTTGAGATGTGGATTATCTTATTCTGGAGCATGTTATGTAACGTATGATGTGAAGACTCAGCTCTCTTAAAAAGTCAGAGAAAGGTGAAAGCTGCAAAGAAATTGGACTCAGTTACAGTGATGATGGTTGCATTGTTGAGAGACCTGAGTGGTCAGGTTAGGCACAGAACCTCTTGGAAAAGATGTATTTGACAACTAAGAGACAACACTGACTTAAATGTGCATAATCAACCGTCAATCTTTCACTCAGATGCACTGCTGGGTTACTGTACCAGCTGGAAGGATGGGTAGATTATTAGACAGAGTCTGTATTGCAAATTTAATGCTATTACTGGAGAAGACAGTTAGTAAGAGATCCATAAAAGTTACTTATTTATTATATTAAGCCATCAACCAACTCAACACAATGTACATAACAGTACATAAGATTCCCGGGGTATCTTCCTATCTTAGAACCCCCCAAAAATAAATATGCTTACTTTCTGCAAATTTGCAGACTCTTATAAGTTGGTACTTACGTATATACTTTAGAATCCCCTCTTCTGCTTTGCAACTACTTGGCCCCTACCCATTTAAAACTGATTTTGAAATTGATTTTCAAAAGTACTTGATCACTAGAATTGCTCAGGTGACCTTCAAGCAAGTAGATCTTCAGAGCTCCATATTCAGAGACTGGGGTGGCCCTTGTCTAAATTATGACAACCACACTATTTATAAGTCTTCGCAATGTCTTTTTAAAAAACAGATTCAGAATAGATTACTCCAGTCCCATATGCAGTAATTTAATAAGCAACAAGGGTCTGTTTTCATCAAAATACATCCAAGCCATTACTCCAGATTTCCATCAAAATATATCCATTTCTATGATTCATGGCAACACCGCACTGCATAATTCTTCCAAGAAGTTACTGATCAATTCTGAAATCATTTGTTAATCTTTCCTCTTGTATTATAAATCTCCTTTGAACTGTCCTCATTAGTACATAGTTGTCAGGACTACTGGCAGCCCCATTTAAATGTAAGTCATTTTGTAGTAACCACATCAGAGAAGAAAGAGAACCTGCCATTTTCAATGCATTCTTCCCAACACAGAGTGGGAACTGTGAAAATAAAATGGTATGCTTAGAAAACATATTTCCTGCATGAAACTTAGCATGAAACAAGTCAAGATACCATGAAATAATGAATATTCATGTTGCCTGATGTCTGTATGTGTGTGTTTAAATTTGGTAGGTGTGAAGTCTGAAAGGTAAGGTAGAAGGTAAAAAGTGTAGGTAGAGATAAAAATGTCTGAGATAACCGTAAATACATATTTACATAATGGAATAAACTCAGCTTCAAACTTTTTGCACGAGCTGAATCAAAGCATATGTTTCGGGGGTGTCAATAGAGGTTTTATAGCAAATTTAAAATTAGAAAAGAAAGTGGCCTGCTTAACAGAAGTAGGAAGAATGTGCTGCAGAGAACATGGGGGTGTGACATACACAGGTGGCTGTGAAATTAAGATCTTCTACCAGGCAAGGGAATAGCATTATGGAATTGGTTCACGCAGATTTCGAGAACTAGATTAAAGTATTAAAATTCATTGCCATTGGCTTTCCTTTTTCCTGCCTGTGAGAAGCAACTGGCCCAATGGCTGGAAATTATACAACAGGGACATAAAACCAACCATCCTATAGCACAGCTGTTGGTATTAAAGTTCAGCCTGACTAATAATACTTTTCTCAGATTTATATCCCGCTGCCGGTTTTTTAAAAGCTAATCAATTGGAATCCTGTGAAAAACTTACTCCCTGTAACATGAATTGCTTTACTAGAATCCCATTTATTTTAAAAAAAACAAAACACTTTTTTTCCTAATAAGATGAGAGCAAAAAGAACAGTATGCTGGGAATATAAAGCTGCTGGCCTTGTAACTTTTACTATTTAAAGAGTTCTTGCTCACAAGAAAACTAGGGTGAGATTTCTCTTGTACTAAAGGTTCCTCATAAATGTTTGTGGGGTTTTTTTGTTCTCTTTTTACATTACATATAGCTAATCCTATAGCTTGGCTAACCATTTGTTTAGTGGCTATTTGACGATTTGAAGTTACAATGAACGGAAAAAGTGACATGACCCTTTTTCGCATGATCATATCATCAAAATTTGGACACTTGGCAACTTTATGATACTTGCAGCGTCCGAGCCTGAATAAGCAAAGTCCATGGGGAACCCGGATTCACTTTATAACCTCATTACCAGTGGTGGGTTTCAAAAATCGTTCAAACCTACTCTGTGGGTGTGGCCTCCTTTGTGGGAGTGGCTTGCTGCCCATGTGACCAGATGGGAGTGGCTTGCCGCCCATGTGACCGGATATGAAGATGCCGACGACACTTGTCAGAACCACCTTAAATTACCTCACACACAGCACTGGCATGCATAAGAATAGGATGTAAACTTGTTTTTTAAAAGGCATCTTTGGTTTGCGTTAAAACAACTTCAACACACGCAATGTTCTGATTGCACCACAAACGCAGTAGTCATCCTTACCTTTCACAGAGGCACTGAGTTTTATAAATAGGAGCATGATAGTGTAGAATAATCATATCCAAGGACCAGTGGTGGGTTTCAAAAATTTTTGGAACCTCTTCTGTAGGTGTGGCCTGCTTTCCAGGTCCACTGGTGGAACCTCTTCTAGATTCGGTAGATTTGACGAACCGGTTCTACCGAATAGGTGCGAACTGGTAGGAACCTACCTCTGCTCGTTACTGACTTAACAACTGTGGCAAGAAAGGTCATAAAACGGGGAAAAACTCACTTAACAGCTATCTTGCTGACCAATGGAAATTTTGTGCTCATAAAACAAGGACTGCTGGTATAGCCTTCAATTTGATAGGTCTGTAAACGGATAGTTCCTTTCAGCTACAGGCAGACCTCAATTTCAAAAAAAACATCTATTTAATAACCATTTGAAATTGCAACAGCACTGAAAAGAAGGGACTTATGACCAGTCCTCTCACTCATGACTGTCATAACATCCCCATGATCACATCATCAAAAATTGGGTACTTAGCAACCAGCGTGTATATATAAGTGGTTGCATCAATCTGGAATCATGTGATCGCCATTTGCGACCATATCAGTTGGCCTCTGACAAGCAATGGGGGAAACTGGATATTCTTCCTGACCATCTGATCCGCTTAACAATCATGGCAAAAAGAGCCGAGGTGGCGCAGTGGTTAGGGTGCAGTACTGCAGGCCACTTCAGCTGACTGTTATCTGCAGTTCGGCGGTTCTAATCTCACCGGCTCAAGGTTGACTCAGCCTTCCATCCTTCCAAGGTGGGTGAAATGAGGACCCGGATTGTTGGGGGCGATATGCTGACTCTGTAAACCGCTTAGAGAGGGCTGAAAGCCCTATGAAGCAGTATATAAGTCTAACTGCTATTGCTAACTGCTATTAAAAAGATTGTCAAATCCGGCACAACTCAGTTAACAATCCCCTTGCTTAACAATGGAAAGTCCTGTACCAATTGTGGTCATAAGTTGAGGACTACCTGCTTTCCCTCCATTCGATCGTGCTATCATGACTAACATTTTCTGTGACAGATAAATCAAGTTTCTTCATTTTAGCAATATATATCTTTGAATATAGAAAGTGAAACTGATACATAAAAGGTTATAGAAAACATAATTATAAGTTGGGACTAAACTTTTTCCACAGATAAAACAAGTAGATTTTTTAAAAATCATTTTCTCTTTTAAAAATATCATCTAATAATTTAATAAGTAATCTAACTGAACAAGAAAAAAAAACATAATAACAATGGGACATCATTAATTCCTCCCACTAAAAAAAACCCCGATATCACTGCATCCATGTGTGAGCAAGTAAGTACATCTTTTTTACCATCAACTAATGTGCTCAATGCACATTAGTTTTTACACTATGTTAAAAAAATACTGACATTAAGATATGATTAAAATTAAAAAAATACTGACATTAAGATATAATTAAAAGGTATTGACGTTAAAAATGGAAAATAACATACATGTTCTCAAATTGTTCGAGTCACTCCCTGGTTTACCTGGGTGCAACGCTAGGAGTAAATATAATGGTCCAAAGTTTGTTAGAGATATGTGCAGATAATTGGTGCAAGATGACAACTATACTTCTGTAACTATTTTTTTTTCTTATGGACATTGCAGCAGCACCGAAGTTTGCCACTGCATACGTGGTAACCTGGTTAGTGTCCTGGAGGAGGAAGCCTAGATAAAAATGGTCTGCCTTCCCTAGCAATCTCTCTAATAAGGGGAGAATATGTGCAGACCTACAAGCTCTGTATAGCTCGCAGTGTAATAGAACATGTGAATTATCTTCCACATCTCCTTTACCACATATACAAACCCATTCTGCTATAAGTGTTCTCTTATACCTACCCTGCATCCATAAATATAGAGTTCTTCCTAAGAATGGGTCACTGGCCTATGTAGATTTCATACATCAGTCATGAACACATAAAAACATATTTATATGGAAACTGAATGAGTTTAGGATAATCGCGCAGGTAAACAAGACCAGTGGAAATGAGGAACACATTGGTTTGAGAAAGGAAACATTCCTAGGTATGTTCTCCTTTGAAGTGCTGGTGTAAATGTTCAATACTCTTATTAATCTGACTCCCAATTTCCAAAGGGAATTTGGTAAGCTAAAGATGACAGGTGTGTCAGACCTGAAACTTTCCCTTTTTAGCTATCAAGTTGTGAGTCATGATGTAATGGCAATCTGATTGTTCAATCAGGAAATGACTGCATTGGAAGAATGATGTGATCTTGTTAGGTAACTGTTATAAAACCAACAGGTGCTAAAAGCAGATTTCTAAAAAGTGTTCTATATAAATAGAAAACTGCAGGTTATTACCCAGCAGGAGAACATAATTCAACCTTCACTTTTATTCACTGGCTTGCCATCGCTCTGACCCAAATGAAAGCTGTCGTGTTTTTTTAATTCCCCTTATCTTCACTGTTTTGTCTTTGTCTTCTTCAAATTGCAGAGGTAGTATTTTGCTGTATTTGGATGGCGTTTTATACCCAGTTCATGCAGTGTTATCCCAATGAAGTTCTTAATCAGAGATGACAGAAATGTCACCTGCATTATAGCAAGGAAAGCAAGTTTTAAAGACAAATGTTTTTTTTTTCACCTTTGAGACAAGGTAAAAACAAAGTCTTGCCTCTCCGTAGCTAAAATTTAACTTGCTTTAACTCATCAAATGAAAGCCCCCTGGAAATCTTTGCACTTGGAGAAAAAATATATAAGTAATGATTTGTATTTCGTATAGAATCATTGTGATTTTTCATTTGTAATCTCAAGAAAATTGCCGTGGTAATACATTTGATTTTTCTGAGGTTCTCGATCCCAGATTCCTAACTATTGTGTTTTAAATAGGATTGCTATGGGGCCCATTTCACAGCATCAGCAGATTCTCTGCCTGTTCAGCAGTAGATGGTGCTATTTGAGTAGTGAAGACTCTACTTAAAACTGGGAGCCCATTCAAATGCAGTTCTTTGGATTTAATCCAGTTCTAACATGCAAGCTACCCTTTCTCTTTATGTTCAAGTTTCTGTCTTTAAGACTGTCCAGTTAAAAAGTTATTGCTGGCTACCGAGTAATCTTGGCATGTTAAGATTCCTGGGAAAACTCAAACATACTGCATGTAAGCAAGGCTTTCCGTTTTTTAGTGTTATTGTTGATAAAAGTCCAGTATTTGTTTCCATTCTTCATAGAACATTGTTAAAGTTTATTATGCTGTATCAATAAAAAAATATTACAAGTAGAAATCATAGCCATCATCCTACAAGTAGTTTATTCCTACCCATGCTCTCCAGACATGCAGTTTTATATAAAATGTAATATTTCTATCTTTATCTGTCTATCATTTCTCTCTCTCTCTCATCTATCTATCTATCTATCTATCTATCTATCTATCTATCTATCTATCTATCTATCTATCATCTATCTATCTATCTATCTATCTATCTATCTATCTATCTATCTATCATCTCTATCATCTATCTATCTATCTATCTATCTATCTATCTATCTATCTATCTATCTACCTATCTATCTATCTATCATCTCTATCATCTCTATCATCTCTATCATCTATCTATCTATCTATCTATCTATCTATCTATCTATCTATCTATCTATCTATCTATCTATCATCTATCTATCTATCTATCTATCTATCTATCTATCTATCTATCTATCTATCTATCTATCTATCTATCTATCTATCTATCCAAAACCCCAAGCATTGCCTCTCTGTGTGGGTGTATGGGTCAGGGACGTGCAGTCACTGGAGGCAGGGGAGGTGGGGCCTCACCAGTCTCATGAGGAAAAGGAAAGAATTTTTAAAATAATTAAAAAGGCCAAGGTAGTTGCTGCCAGACTCCAAGTCACAGTGACTTTGAGTCTGCTTAGTGTTAACTGTAGGGGGAGGCGAGAGAACTATGGGCCTCCTTTGCATAAGGAATTTTTCGCCTTTTAAGAGTTAAGGAAGGGTTAAAAGGTGAAAAATTCCGTATGCAAAGGAGGCACGTGATTCTCTGCTTCGGCGGGGCTTTTGCGCTTGTCTCACCGGCCATGAAGCTCATCGTACGTCACTGGGGTTTGTGTGTGTGTGTGTGTATCTTTAAGAATTTTTCAGATTGCGTGGCAGTGATATTTTACACCATGATATATTCCATTAATGACTCATGAACTGAATATTAATGTAAATTGTTCTGTCTCACACATCTTGATGAGTGTACTTTGCAATAGCAATTCTATATACGAAAATCTAGTATTAGACTTTTCCCCCCACTCAAATTTTTTGCAAGAGGCAAAATCATATATATAGATCTGATGTGATAACATGACTCTTTTGCCCTTTCTTAGCAATGCAACAATAAATATTCAAAGCAATTTATTAATTCATAGAAAAGATTTGTTTCTGCCATAGAAGTTGAACATCCCCCATTTTACAAATACAGGGTTATCTGTAACATTTGTATATTTTAATGTTCACTGTGGACTAATGTTCAGTTAAGAATAAAATGAAAAACCTGTTTCAGGTTAATTGCTTTCACTGGCTTCTATAAAGATTCTTTGACATTGCCATAGATACTGCGTATTATGTTGTAAACATTCTGTACTGAATTTGTTACATGGAAACATCTCCATTTGATATATTATTCACATCATCCAAATCACCTGTCACTGCAAGGATACGGGGATCTAATCCTGTATCATACTCTGGTCATATGTACTATGATAGATAACTAAGAGGAAATAGTTAAGGATTTCAGGTAGGACCAAGCAAATATCTTACTTAATCAGAAACTGTTATTCTGCCAAGAACATGACAGTGAGATAACTTTGAGATAAAATGACTTTGCTTGAAGTCATATTATTCGACTTAAACATTTAATTCTAGTAACTCCTAGACTATTGCCAATAGTATCAAGTTCTCAACATGAAAGGAGCCGAGGTGGCGCAGTGGTTAAATGCAGCACTGCAGGCTACTGCTAGATCAGCAGTTCAGCAGTTCAAATCTCACCGGCTCAGGGTTGACTCAGCCTTCCATCCTTCCGAGGTGGGTAAAATGAGGACCCAGATTGTTGTTGGGGGTGATATGCTGACTCTGCAAACTGCTTAGAGAGGGCTGAAAGCCCTATGAAGCGGTACATAAGTCTACTGCTATTGCTATTGATATATTCAATCACAAGAAGATACCTATATGTCAAAAAGTTGTATTTGCAAACTTGCGCTGCGGCAATGCTGTCACAATCAGTAGTTGTCACACGATTGTGATTTCTGATGCTTCCTGTCAGCATCTCACAAGCAAAATCAATGGGGAAGCCAGCGGGAAGTTGGAAGTTGTTCCCGATCTTTCTGCTTTTTTATGTGCCCGTAGTCATTCTGTTTTTCACATTAACAAGAAAAACACAACTGTTCTCTCTCTCTCTCAAGAGCCGAGGTGGCGCAGTGGTTAGGGTGCAGTACTGCAGGCCACTTCAGCTGACTGTTATCTGCAGTTCAGCGGTTCTAATCTCACCGGCTCAAGGTTGACTCAGCCTTCCATCCTTCCGAGGTGGGTGAAATGAGGACCCAGACTGTGGGGGCGATATGCTGACTCTGTAAACCGCTTAGAGAGGGCTGAAAGCCCTATGAAGCGGTATATAAGTCTAACTGCTATTGCTATTGCTATTGCTCTCTCTCTCTCTCCCTCCCTCCCTCCTTCTCTCTCTCTCTTTCTCTCTGTACACAAAGGTAATTTTCTCTCACAGTTTTTGTAGCAAGCAATTTACACAAAGGTAAATTTATCCCTTTGCTTCACAGTCCTGGAATACAAATAGTTACTAAAGATAATTTTAGAAAATCTGTATAATGTAACCATTGGTGATGACAAATGAGCGTCATTGCACAAATCTCCTCTCCTCTTCTCTCCACAGAGAAGAATAGATCAAAATGTAAGCTTACTTCATGTTGGACAGATCCATAATACAAACCCATCATATTCTTCCTCACCCACACCTGCTCTCTGGACAAGAGGCTTCCTTACTCTTTATATCCATTCAGCCTCACTCAGATTACAACTTTCAAAGCTGCAACATCATGATAGCTATATAAGCATTAGATGATTGTATGTAGAATTGTAACTATTGAAACAACATAATTATACTTTACATTTTTTTTTACTTTTTTCTGTTTTATATTTTTCACTCATATTAAGCACTTGTTATACATTTTTAATAATGCATGTATTTTTTGTGTTTTGCTCCTTTTCTGTCATTATTGTTAAAGCAATAAAAGTTTATTTTTAAAAAAGCTCCCAAACTGACAATAACCATGATCTCATATCCTTAAAAAAAACAACAGATCGCTTTTCTGATGTTGTCATGAGAATTGTTCTGGGAAATTCCTTCAAAAATCAGGCAGAATCATCTTAACCCCACTACTCCATCCTCTAACTCTTATTTGCTTTTGCCATCCTAGCGCTGTCAAGTGCTTCAATCATAGAAATTATCCTCATAGATTCTTCTCCATTGTTATAATCTAAAGAAGAGAACAGCTGGGGGGGTGAGGGTGGCATTTTAAAAATTCCCGCAGTGCAAAATCAGAAAATTGTGCCCTTGTGGCAAAAGATTCATTCTTGAGGACCAACACTGATGAAGCATATTTCCCAACACTCTTCACTGCCAGGAATAAGAATAATAAGTTACACATTATGCTGATTTGTTTAACATTTTTTGTAACCCATCCATGATTCCTTAGTGCAGGGTGTCAAAGTTGCATCATCACGTTATCATGTCCCCCCCCTTCTGCTAAAATGGGTGTGAGCGTGGTCAGTGCGTGATGCATCCAGTTCATTGGTTGTGCGTTTGGCACACCTGCCTTAGTGGGCCCTACCCAATCCAGATTAAGTGCTACCAACATTATAGGAGAGAAGAAAAGGGGGAGGGAAGGAGGGAAGGGGGAAGGAGGGAGGGAAGGAAGGAGAGTAGGAGAGAAGAAAGGAGGGAAGGAAGGAGGGAAGGAAGGAAGAAGAAATAGGAATGTTGTAAGATAAGATGGAGTTATGGGATGGTAAGAAAGTAATCTCAAGTATATTGTCAACTGTAGGGGAAAAATTGTTATAAATACGTATTATTAATAACAGTTATGAGATCATATAATTGTGAATGTATATATGAAATTAATAAAATTAAAAAAAACCATTATAGTTTCCTGTGGAGAACCACCCTCTGAATAAACATGCCACTTATTCAATCCTATGGTTAGGTTTTCTGCAAAGGCCATGCAGCAAAAGATGCTAATAAAATAGTTTGAATGCCCTCCTTAATATCCCTGGGGCAGATGATAGAATACCCATGGTATTCGTTTGGTTAAATAGTGTCCCTGTAGCCCCAATATAGCATTGATATTAAAGTAAGTAGCATCGTTGCCTGGCATCGAGGTATCACTGTTGTGAAGGATGCTCTTGTGTTGCTCCTTATTCTCACGCAAGGACTGACGTGTAATTTGTCAATCAAGGAAACCCGATGGCAACCTTATCAAAGACATAGAGGCTATTTCCCAACGAACATGATAAATGGGGTGCATTTTTCCACCAGAGGTGTGGCATGAAGCCCCGTTTGAAGTGGCCAGCCCAAAAGCTTGCTTGTTTTGCCTTTATCTGAGTCCCTTGGTTCAAACTACTTTCAGCGCAAACACTTTGCACGGATCTGCTGCTAGGAGGCAAATATCTGATGGGATGATAAATTGTTTCGCTTGTCTTTCTTGCCCTTCTCCAAGGTGGAATAAGGATAACCCATGTCACAAATCAGATTCCATCAGATTTCAAACCTGAGCCGATATATCAGCATAAATAAAAAATGAAGCCAAACCTGGCCTGATAAACATTTTTTCTTGATCAGTGCTGTGAGAATAGAGATACCTTATGGTTCTTTCCCCAACCTCTCTGAATTAAGTAATTAATGTAAGTATCGCCAAACTGACGCAGGTCTGTAGGAGAAGTTTATCAGCCTCCTGTTTGAATCAGAAGGGATGGCGTTTCTCTGGCATAAAGTGAAGCTGAAGAGGGGGTGAAATTCATCTTCACTGCAGCTAATCTCCAGAAGGTGGCAGAGTCCCTTTATCTATTATTATCTCTGAAGCAGCTTTTAGAACATCTTTTTATCTACCCACAGAGACATATATTGCCTTTCAGTTAAGCATTCTCTATTGCAAAATATGTGAAGCAGACTCCTTCGGTGATCTGCATGAAAAAAAATTAACATTTCTGTGCGTATGTATGTATGTATGTATGGCAGGTTTGAATTTGTCTGTTTGATGTGTATGAATAACTGAATTTGCAAAAGTGACTCAGGTAATGATGCTATCTGAAGTGGAATGACTTAATTTCTGCAATCAGATTTGACAGGAATACAACTGCAGAAACATTTATCAGGCAAGGAATAGTTCATAGCCAATCTCTTTATTACTTACTTACTTAGGTAAAGGTTCCCCCTTGCACATATGTGCTAGTTGTTCCTGGCTCTAGGGGGCGGTGCTCATCTCTGTTTCAAAGCCAAAGAGCCAGTGCTGTCTGAAGACCTTTCCATGGTCACGTGACTAGCATGACTAAACGCCAAAGGCGTACGGAACGCTGTTACCTTCCCACCAAAGGTGGTTCCTATTTTTCTACTTGCATTTTTTATGTGCTTTCAACTGATAGTTTGGCAGAAGCTGGGACAAGTCACGGGATCTCACTCCGTTACGTGGTGCTAGGGATCCGAACTGCAGAACTTTCTATTCAACAAGCTCAGCATCTTAGCCACTGAGCCACTGCGTCCCTACTTACTTACTTACTTAATTACTTACTTACATTTGTTTATTTGTTTATTTGTTTATATTCTTCCTTCATTAAGACAAGGTGGCAACCAAATCTGACATACCTTCCTCCTCCTCTTTCTCCCACTATAACAGCCCCATGAAGTCGGTTGGGCTGAGAGAGAGTGATTGGCCCAAAAGTCACCCAGCCAGCTTTCATGTCTAAGGCAGGACTTGAACTCATTATCTCCTAGTTTCTAGTCTGTTATGAGAGAAAGTTAGAGAGACTGAGAGAGAATATACACTATGCAATCAATAATGCTGGCTTAGATGCCTATCCAATACATACAGTCCCCTGGCTTGTCTCACCTAGTGATGCATTCACTAGAGAAATATTTTGTGTCATTGTATTGTGAAGCTCCCAAACTTTAGATAGAGTCCAATCTCGCTGATCCTTGCTGATTAAAAATCACAAAAGCTTGGAGACAGCAGGCTCTCAACCTGGCCATTTAATTTTTCTAGACCACACCATAAGTTCTGGAACTATGAATACTATGCACAAAGAGAGAAGGTAAAATATTTATCAACAGGAGGCAATATTAAGATCTGTGAACTTCAACTCCCAGAATTCTCCAGTCAGCCTGCGTTGGTCTTAACACTTCCAAGGTTAGACACCCCTGCTGTAGGGTTTAAAGTCAATTAATGCTGCCAATGTAGACCTTTCAAAGGAAGCCAATTTAGTGCATGGATTTGCAAATTGCTAAATTTAAATCTAGAAAGCCCCCTACAAAAGGACCTACTCCAAGGTTGACAGATTAATATCATTTGACATTAGCTTATTTAATCGTGACCCGACAAAAGCGCGAACATCATAAGCGCGCTGACAAAACCGCGGCGCTAAAACTGCGATGTCAAAAGCGCGCTGACAACAGCACACCGACAGAAGCGCGATTTAAGTTAAGGTAAGGTTTAGGGTTAGGTTTAGGGTTAGGTTTAGGGTTAGGTTTAGGGTTACGTTACAGCGCGCTTCTGTCGGCGCGCTTTTGTCGGCGCGCTTCAGGGCTCATTCGTCGCTCATTCGTCACACGGTTTTGTCGGCACGGTTTTGTCACCGCGGTTTAGTCAGGCGCGCTTTTGTTGTTCGCGCATTTGTGGTGGAACCTATTTAATATCCAGGAACATATGATCATATGTAGCTATATACCTAATAACATTTATACTGCAGGCTTTAGCCCTGGAGGCCCCAATGTGCAATGACATCAAGATAAGGTGGGGATCTGCTGTAACTCTCAATCTTAACTGTGAGGAAGCTTGCAACTTATTCTGTGCTCCTGTCACTTTGAGATTGAATGAATTCTCATGCAGGACTGGTTTTAATGACTCTTCCCTAGATATCTGGAACACATCCACATACTTGCTTCTCAGCAAAGGAAAGTCACTGCAGCACCGAGGGGGGGGGGAAAAGGGAGAACTTCTTAGCTTGAAAGATCTTATTTCAGTCAGCAATCAGTTCCTTTCAGCCAAAATTGAATTGCCCCTTAGCCTTTCTCTCAATTTCCTCTGCTCACATCTGGCACTCTTTCCACACAAATACCTTACACTTTAGAGTTGAAGTCCTGCGAGACAGATTTTTAACCATGAAAATGCCACCACTCGGAATGAGATGCCTCTCTACCACGTTGTGTGGCTTATTGCTGGAGATACCTCTGTAGTTGCTTTACAATCAACTTTACTTTACAGTCATGGTCAAAGAGAATGTGACCATATTCTGTGTGCTTCTAGAGGGTTCCACCACAAAACCGCGGTAGACTCAAGCGTGCTCGACGAAAGCGCGTACGTGACATCACAGCACGACGAAAACAGCACGCTGTGAGCGGTAAACTTAAAATTAACGCGTAAATCTAAACCTAACACCCCCAAACCTAACCCTAACCCTAACCCTAACCCTTAACCTAACCCTAAACCTAACCCTAAACCTAACCCTTAACCTAATGCTAAACCTAACGCTAACCCTTAACCTAACCCTAACCCTAACGCTTAACGTAACCCTAAACCTAACCCTAACGCTTAACCTAACCCTAACCCTAAACCTAAACCTAACCCTTACCTTTATGTGAATCGGCTTGCTTTAATTTAATTTTAATTTAATTTATTTTCAATTTTATTTGTCGCGCTGCTGATGACGTCAGGTACGCGCTTTAATCGGGCGCGCTTTAGTGGACCACGGTTTTGTCGTGCCACGCTTCTAGAGTTCCCCAGTTACGATTGTTATGTGTTTCTTTGCCCAGAGCCCCCCAAAATATAGAAGGAGTAGACCCTTGATCTTTCCCAAATGGCCTTCCATTTCTGTGCTGCATCCAGTCACACTTGGTGAGATGGGCACCAGTATAAATTTAATTAAAACGCAAAGGTTTCCCTTGTCCAGTTATATCTGATTCTATGGGACAGTGCTTCTTAGCCACCATTGAGCCAAGGTGGTGCAGTGGTTAGGATGCAGTACTGCAGGCCACTTCAGCTGACTGTTATCTGCAGTTTAGCGGTTCTAATCTCAGCGGCTCAAGGTTGACTGAGCCTTCCATCCTTCCGAGGTGGGTGAAATGAGGACCCGGATTGTTGTTGGGGGCAATATGCTGACTCTGTAAACCGCTTAGAGGGGGCTGAAAGCCCTATGAAGTGGTATATAAGTCTAACTGCTATTGCTATTGCATTGTCCAAAGACTCTTTCTGTGGTCATGTGGCCAGAATGACCGTATGCTGAAGTGCACGGAACTACCTTTTCACTGAAGTGGCACCTATTTAGCTACTCACATTTTTCATGCTTTTGAACTGCTAGGTGGCAAGAGCTGGGGAAGGAATGGGAGCTCGCCCCATCGCATGGCACTTGGATCCTGAACCTTGGCTGTCAACTTTCCAGCTGACGAGCTCAGTGTCTTTGATGGCTAAGCCATCGCTTCCCATAAATTGGATTAATAAAAACATTTCAGTTTTGCGATTTGAGGTCTTATGGACTTTTGTTCTAATTAGCTGATGCAGGAAGATATGGCTATAGTAACTCAAATCGTCATCCAGATAGGCTCCCGGAATGTTCCTTACCCAAGCAATGAAGGCAGCTTTCAAGGCTACATAGAAGGAACAACATGGATTAACTGGTACCCAACATGAGCAGCCAACCGTGATATTACAGGACTTCCAATAGCTGCTAATTTAGTTCCAGTCGGGGTTAAGGTTCTGTTTTTAACCTATACAGCTTTTTATGACTTGCAGCTGAGTAACTGCCTTCTCTAAGCACCACCGATTAAGCCAATAAGGGATAAACTCCTCATGATTGTACACTCCCAGAAGATGGGGGTAGCCAAAACTAAACATTTTTACTTCTTAATAGCAGGAACAGTGGCTGTGGATCACCCCACATGGCTAACCTTCTCATTGTTGATTTTAGAAGAAATGGGTTTCCAGAAAGCATTCCTGTGATTGCACTATTTTATTTTTATTTTATTTATTTTTTATTGTTTTTCTACACACTGGTAGTTAATTTGTGTTTTGCTTTGAAAAATAGAAAGCTACGCACATTTAAATTAAATATCAATGTAGCAATAAAATAATTATGACCGAAACCCTAAAAAATGTTTTCAAAAGGATATTGAACAAAACAAGGGTGACATCTGAATAAATATGCAAGGGATAATGGCCACCTTGATTGCGAAGCCCTTTGTTTACTAGAGAATTTAAATAACTTGTTGTCTTTTTGAAAGATGTTTCTATTAACATACTTGCACATCAATATCCAAATACAGTTTTGATCAGTGGCCACATACCAGTGGTGGGATTCAGCCGGTTCGCACCTCTTCGGGAGAACTGGTTGGCAACTTTCCAGGCAGTTCAGAGAACCGGTTATTAAAATAAACCTCATTTTAAGAGCCGAGGTGGCGCAGTGGGTAGAGTGCAGTACTGCAGGCCACTTCAGCTGACTGCTAGATCAGCAGTTCAGCGGTTCAAATCTCACTGGCTCAGGGTTGACTCAGCCTTCCATCCTTCCGAGGTGGGTAAAATGAGGACCCGGATTGTTGTTGGGGGCAATATGCTGACTCAGTAAACCGCTTAGAGAGGGCTGAAAGCCCTATGAAGCGGTATATAAAAATCTGCTATTGCTATTGCTATTTTGTTTTTCCCCACTTTCCAGGGCTAATCCTGTAAGGAAGGCAGGAAGGAAACATTCTGGTGTTGTTTCTAGCTTAATTTTTATTACCCTGCTTACAGAAACTGCCTCTCCAGTTAACCCTTATTACATTGTAACAGCTAAGGCGAAGCGCCCATCGACCTGAGTGACCTTGAGTTGGCCACGCCCACCCAGTCACATGACCACTGAGCCCCACCTACCCAGATGGTCATTAGGGTAGAAAACCGGTTGTTAAATTATTTGAATCCCACCACTGCAACATAACAGTTCCAAATTCATTCATTGTAACAAACTGAAATACACAAACAGACACACTTGTGACATCCTGCTGGCTTCCCCATTGACTTTACCTATTGGAAGCGGACAGGAAGAAGTCGTGAGGAGACTCTTGCTTAAAGATGTGTGAAGCTCACTTAAGGACAACAATGCGAATAGTCACCTGATATCTCGCTTTCCAACCACAACCATATTGGCTTCGTATAATCCCCGACCTCCGGTCCTTCTTTTTTTTTTTTTAAGAGAGCTTTTTTATTTTTCTTTAAAAAAAAAAAAACACAAACATGTCATCATTTGTCAATCATTAAGACATTGAAGTACAATTTTTTTTTGTTGTGTATACCCCTCCCTCCCTCCACCCCCCCATCCCCCCTCCTCCTTCCCCCCCCCGACTTCCCAGAACCCGTACACGGTATAGATTTTTAACTAGCACAGTCTAAAATCTATTGAGAAAAAAGAAATAAAGAAATTAATGACATTCTAGATTGAACTTAGCTTCTTCTTACTGAACTGACTTTTAACAGTTTAAATCATTTCTGATCTTAAGCATAGGCTAACTGGAATTTCTTAGTCCCGTATTTATTTTGTATATAGTCAATCCATTTTTTCCAGTCTCGTTTATATCTCTCATTTGAATGATCTTTGAGATATGCCGATATTTTAGCCATTTCAGCTAAGTTTGTTACTTTCAATGTCCATTCTTGGATTGTAGGCAAGTCTTCCTTCTTCCAATATTGCGCCACCAACAGTCTTGCTGCAGTTATCAGGTGCAGAGTCAAATTGGTCTCTACCACTGTAAAATCAGTACATATACCTAGTAAAAATAACTGAGGAATAAACTTTATCCTTCTTTTAAAGACATTTTGCATGACCCACCATATTTTTATCCAAAATGCCTTAACCTTTTGGCAGGTCCACCATATATGATAATATGTAGCATCGAGAGAACCACACCTCCAACATTTAGGCTGTACATTCGGATACATAGAAGCCAACTTTTTAGGATCTAAATGCCATCTGTAGAACATCTTGTAAAAATTTTCTCTCAGATTTTGAGCTTGTGTAAATTTCACATTTCTTACCCAAATTCTTTCCCATGTATCCAACATTATTGGTTCCTCAATATTTTGAGCCCATTTTATCATACAATCTTTAACTAATTCTGTTTCCGAATCCATCTGTATTAATACATTATATATCCTCTTTATATGCATTAAGCTTTGATCTCTTATTTGTTTAAACAGATTATCCTCAACTTGAATAAAACCAATTTTTTGATCTATTTTCCACCTAGCCTGTAATTGCCCATACTGGAACCATGTTTGAATTACCTTCTCCTCTTTTAATACCTCTAAAGATTTTAATTGTAATACCCCCCTTTCCGAGGTAAGAAGCTGTCTGTAAGTGAATCTGTCCTGTTTTGTGCTGTATTCATATTTTCAATTGCATGTCTAGGAATTGCCCACATGGGTATCTTGTCATTTAATTTATATTGGTATTTCTTCCAGACCCGCAATAAAGCATTTCTTAAAATATGACTTTTAAAGTTCTTATCCAATTTTTTGTTGAATAACAGGTAAGCGTGCCAACCAAATACCAGATCGTGTCCCTCAATGTTCAATATTCTATCATTGGTTAAATGAATCCAATCACTAATTACAGATAATACCACTGCATCATAATATAGTTTTAAATTAGGTAGTTTCAGTCCTCCTCTCTCACGTACATCTTGCATTATTTTCATCTTTACCCTCGGCTTCTTTCCTGCCCACACAAATTTGTTGATACCCTTCTGCCATTCTAAAAGGTTCGCATCTTTTTTAAGTATAGGTAACATTTGGAAAAGAAATAAAAATTTTGGTAAAATGTTCATTTTCACTGCCGCTATCCTGCCCAGCAAAGATAAGTGCAATTTCTCCCATTTTTTCATCTCTGTCTGTATGCTATGCCAAAGTGGTTCATAATTATGCTTATATAACTTCCCATTTGAAGTTAAAATGTTGACTCCAAGATATTTGACTTTTTTAACTACCTCACATCCTAGCATCACTCCTAATTCTTCCTTTTGTTTAATATTCATATTTATAGCTAATGTTTTGGTTTTTCCTAAGTTTATTTTAAAGCCAGACACTTGACCATATTGATTAATCGTATTCATTAAAACCATACTGGATTCCTGCGGTTGTTCCAATATTATGACCAAATCATCCGCAAAAGCGCGGACTCTATATTCTTGCTGCCTAATCTTGATCCCTTTTAAACCATCCAAGCCCCGTATTTTATTCAACAATACTTCCAAAGTTATAATAAACAATAATGGGGACAAAGGACAACCCTGTCTTGTACCTTTTCCAATTTGAATAGAGTCTGTTAAACTTCCATTGACTATGATTTGTGCTGTTTGCTGTTGGTATATTGCTTTAATTGACTGTAAAAAATTATCTCCTATCTGCATTTTTTGCAATATCTTCAGCAGAAATTGCCAGTTAACTCGATCAAAGGCCTTCTCAGCATCCAAAAATATAAACGCAGCAGGGATCTGGTTGTTCTTTCCCAAATATTCTAATGCATTAATAATTAATCTGACATTACTTTTCATCTGTCTCCCATGTATAAAACCTGTTTGGTCCGTATGTATCAATTGTTGAATGACCAACATTAACCTATTTGCTAATATTTTAGTAAAAATTTTATAATCTACATTCAGTAATGAAATGGGTCTATAATTTTTGGGTTGAGTAGTATCTTGATCTTCTTTGGGTATCAAAGATATAAACGCTGTCTTCCAAGATGGAGGGACTTTACCTTCCGTTTGAATCATATTAAATAATTCTCTAAGAGGTTCTACCATTTCTAACTGTAAGTTTTTATAGTAAACCGCTGTCAAGCCATCTGTACCTGGTGCTTTCCCTGGCTTTAATTGCTTAATTACCTGCAGGATTTCCCCCGAGGTTATTGGTTGATTCAATTTTTGCCTGTGTTCTTCTCTAACTGAAGGTATTTTCTCCTTGTCTAAATATTTGTCTATGTCTAAACCATTAATTTTATCCCCTTTATACAGTTCTGTAAAAAATTCCCAGAAAACCTTTTGAATCTCTTCCTGTTGGAACACCTCCTTCCCTCTGTAAATCAGTTTAGATATATTTCGAGTTTTCCTTTTTTTCCTAATCTGATAAGCTAACCATCTGCCAGGTTTGTTTGCATTACAAAAAGTATTGTGTTTTGCATATAATAAATTAGTGGCTACCTGGTCAGAGATCAACATGTCAAATTGAGATTTTAATATGTTAATAGTTTCCTTAACCTTTGTATCGTCTGGTTTCCTTGTTAACTCGAGCTCTTTTCTCTTAATTTCCTCTTCCAGTTCTGTTCGTTTTAACCCTTGCTTATTTCTATGTGTTTTATTTATATTCATCAAAACTCCTCTCATATACGCTTTGCTTGCATCCCATACAAATTCCATAGATGTACCCTTATTCATATTCAAAACAAAATATTCAGATAGTAATTTTTTACAATCATTAATATAGTTTTCATATCTAAATAAATTTTCACTCAGTCTCCAAAACCTTCTTGCCTGCATTACCCTTCCCAACTCCATCCAAACTGGGTTATGGTCCGAAAGGACTCTAGCTGCAATCTTTGTTTTCTTGACCCTAGAAAGCAAATCATTAGTGGTTAGAATAAAATCAATCCTTGAAAGGGACTGATGCCTGTCCGAGAAGAAAGTGAAGTCGTATTCCTCTGCATTTCTTTCTCGCCAGATATCTCTCAATTCAAAATCATCCATAATGTCAAAGAAGGATTTGGGTAACTTTGCTCGCATCTTGGTATTTAGGCGGGAAATCTTCTTATCTCTCTTAGTGTCTATCACTCCATTCCAGTCACCCAATAGTATACAGGAACTATAGTCCCACTGTACTAATTTAGCATGAAGATTTCTATAGAATCTATCTTGCTGTTGATTGGGTGCATAAATTCCCAAAAGTAATGTCTTTTTCCCTTCTAAGATTAAGTCTAAAGCAATATATCTTCCGAAGGGATCTGCTTCTATTAATTCAGCTTTCATATCTTTTCTTAAGTATACAACTATACCATTCTTCTTTTCCATAGCAGAAGCTGCAAAATGTTGACCAAGTTTTGAGTTGATCAAATATTTTTGATCAGTTGACTTGATATGAGTTTCTTGCAAACAAATTACATCGTTCTTAAACTGTTTAAGATAATGAAATATTTTCTTCCTCTTCTGTGGAGAGTTCAGTCCGTTGACGTTCCATGTTAAAATCTTAGTTGTCATCTTTGGTTGGTTGAAGCATTTTTAGAGCTTCCTGCACGGCCTGTTTAACCTTAGGTTTAGCTCCTCCCACTGCTTCCAGATTTGTTGTTGTAGTTCCTTGATCGATGGCCGATGATTGTTGATACTGTTGCTTCTTAGCTTGTTTCTCCATACGTCTAGTAGTCATGCGGCTAGGTCTTGGTTCCATAGCACCTTGCACTTCTAGAGAAGAGAGATGCTCCATCTTGTCTGGTGGTTGTGTAGTTTGCTGTCTATCCTGTCCTTCTTGTGGTCTTTCTCTAGGTCCAGGTGGTGCAGGGTGTCCGGCCTTCAATATATTATAATAAAAATCTCGGGCTTTCCATACAGAGTTGAGGCGGTACCTTTGCTTATCAAATGTAAATATGATGCCGAATGGTGCATCCCATCTATACTGTATCTGACGGTTTCTGAGTTCTTCGGCCAAAAAAGCGTAGTCTCTTCTGGCTCTTAACATTTGAGGTGGTATCTCTTTCAAAACAGCCAGGTCTTGACCGCCAATTTGAAGCTTAGTGTTATAAGACGCTTGCAGTACCATATTTCTGGACTCTCTTGTAGTAAAATATATAACGATGTCTCGAGGAAGCTGCTTCTGCTTTGCCAGCCAGGAGTTAACGCGGTAAGCTTTGTCAATTTGCCAGCCTTGGTTGGTCCCTGGTCTTCCCATCAGGCGGTCAAAAGCTTCCGATAGGGTCTGTTTCAGGTTCTCCTGTTTCTCCTCACGCAGCCCCCTTACTCTTAATGCGAGCTCCATTTGTCGGTACTGTATCATAATAATTTCTTTTTCAGCATTTTCCACTTTTTGTTCCACCACCTCTGTTTTCAATGTCAAGTTAGCATTGGCATCATTAAGAACCTCTAGAGTATCTTCCACTCCAGAAATATGTTCTGTTAATACAGTTACAAGACTCAGCATGTCGTCTCTAATTTTATCAACCTTAGCCTCAAATTTCTCATACAACTCCTGTTTAAGTCCTTTTATTTCACTTTTAATTTCACTTTTAATTTCTTCTTTCATTTCTTTTATTTCCTCTTTTCTCTCCTCTCTATTATCTCTAAATTTATCTTCCATTTTAATTGTCTGTGCATTAAGAGCCTCGCTTAGATTACTCAGAAAAAATTCTTTCGTTAACACATCCCCAGCAGGGGGCGTAGGAGGCGGAGGCTGCAGCTTTGTGCCAGGCACTGAGGATGTGCCCCTGGAAGTGGAGGGTGACGACTTCAAGTTAATATTTGGTTTTGAGGCCATTTCAAAATTTGTCTGCCTGCAGTTAATAAAACTCTATAGCCTAAATATGCAGCTTTAAGTAAAGAGGCTTTTATTTTGAAGTTTAAGGCTTGGCAAAACTTTCAGTGAGTAAACATTGTAACAAGACCGTTCAACAGATTCATCACCATTTGACTTCCAAATAAGCTAAGTTAATAAAGGAGTAAAATTCTTCTATTATGAAACCAAAACATTTGATAAGCTATCTCTTTTGTTTTGAATTCTTTTGAAGTCTTGTAAGAATTAGCAAAAAGTGTTCGTTATTACCGGAGAAACCAGCCTGCTCGGCGCCATTTTAAAAGCCTCTGAGTAAATAATTTTTCAGAGGAGGAAAAGAGAAGAAGCTAAAATGTTGATAAGCAATTATTGTCCTCGCAGTAAACGGATTCAGCTCGTGATAAGATTAAATCAAACAAAACTTAGAGCAGAGTGGGAGAACCTACTTTGTCCTGCACAAGGCAGTTTGAAGTTCCCAGCACGGACAGCCGTTCTGCCTTGGGCTAGCCCCCCTTTCCTTGCAAGCACAAAAGCTGCAAAAATCGAAGAGCATTTGCCAGCAAAACAGTTTCTTCTTTCCCTCTTGCCTGAAGGATAAGAAAACCTGATAAGACGTCAGATGGAAGATCCTCTAAACAGGTACGTAGCCAGGAATTCGGAGGCAGCTGATTTTTTGCTGCCCCACACCAGTAAGCTCCTCCCGACCTCCGGTCCTTCTGACGCACCCTAAAAAGTTGGCTTTTCCAGCAAGCCAGCCTGGCCTGAACAAAACAAAATAAATGATTGATTATTGTTAATTTTAATCAATTTTTAAAAAATAGCAATAGCAATAGCAATAGCAATAGCAGTAGACTTATATACCGCTTCATAGGCCTTTCAGGCCTCTCTAAGCGGTTTACAGAGAGTCAGCATATTGCCCCCAACAATCTGGGTCCTGTTATTGTTAATCTTAATTGGGTTTGTTTTGCATATTCTATTTATTTTTTTTTAAAAAAATTGTAATATGTTTTTTTTTTAATGTTGTACGCCGCCCTGAGTCCTTGGGAGAAGGGCGGCATATAAATCCAATAAACCAAACCAAACATTGCTTAGCGATAAAAGATTCCGGCGCCGATTATTGTTGTTAAATGATAGCTACCTATAATGATAGCTGGCAATCTTTGTGTTTCCTGTGGCAACTTTTAACTGCTCCGAGTAAAGGAGCAGAGCTGCTTGTTTCTGAGAGCAGCCTCTGGGGTTTACAGAAAGATGAACTCTGTCAACTAGTGCAATAACTTTTATTTTGAGAGCAGCCACAAACAAAAAAAAGAGGACACTTTTGGCAGATTTCATCTTCAGTGGATTGCGATGCTCTAAAGTTGCAAACAGAGCTGAAAACGGACTCCCCCAAATAGGCCAACCCCACAGTGCATCCAGCGTGTTTCTGCTCCAGGGGAGTGGACTTAATGGAGCCAGTAGCCAAGCAGTTAATGATGGAGTTCAGAGTGAGAATGATGGAAAAAAGCCACTCGCAGCCTTTTCCTTGGCCCCTTCGGCTCTGACTTTACAGAGATGAATTAGGCTTGATAGGGCAGCCTGCTGTTCTGTCTCCAGTCTTGATAGTTGTCTGATGCAGTCGTGAGAATTATTGCCAGTTGGGCTCTGGGCTCCCTGGGAAAAAGATGGAGAAAGACTTTTAATTCCGTATCTTTCCCTCTTCGCAGAAGCAATTGTGGGTGTGGGGGTAGCACAGAGACCCACCTCACTTTCTATCCATGGTGAAGTGTGCCGAAGAAAGTTTGAATGCGGGCATGTGCAAAATGCAGAAAATCCTATTTCCCCACTTTCTGAATTCTTCTCCACCCTTAACCTTGTCCCTCTTCATTCCTACACCCGTTCTTTAAAAAGCCTGCATGCAAATGAACAGGCGTTTGATTTTCCTTCCTTGTAAATGTGTTTTTATTTTCCATTTTCATTTTCGTACAGTCACACATATACTGTGCAGAACTGGGGCCATATAACATTAAACAATAAACGCAGCCATTCTTCTTGTCAATAATACCCCCCAAAATAGAAACCCAATGTATCTCTTCGACCCTCCATACACCCTTTCTTTCGCCCCCCTCCAACTTCCCTTCTTCCCTCCATCATTCCCCTCTACCCTACTTCCCCTCCCCCTCTACCACACCTCTCTCCCGATACACTCCCTCCCTTCCTTCTCACCCTCCCTCCAATCCTCTCTCCCACCCTCTCTACCCCTCTTTCTTCTATCCCTCTACTCCTCCCTTTGGTGTATTTCTACTATCTATTAATATATTCAGCTTGTCCTATTTTAACACTGGAATTAAAGAGCAACAGTATACAAGTGCAATCATGTTACTTTAAAATCTAACACATACTATATATCCCCCCTCCCCCCCTCCCCCCTAAGACCCCACCTCCCTCCCCCCCGACTTCCCAGAGCCCGTACACGGTGTAGATTTTTAACAAACACAGTCTAAAATATATTAAGACAAAGGAAATTAAAAAAAGAAAGTCAATAACATCTCTGCGTTGAACTCAGCTTCTTCCTGTTGCACAAACTTTGAACAGTTTAGATTATTCCTAATCTTAAACATAGGGCGTTTAATTTTCATTTTTGTGAGGATAAAAAAGGTGGAGGTTTGTTACATTTTGGAAATGGTTTTCCTTTTTTTTTTTTTTGTGAGCTTTGTATGTGTCTTTTGAACCGGGAAGTGCCTCTGAAATTTTTAAAGTGGCGTGCGTCAATACAGGACTGAATGCTAAAAGAGTGTGGAGTGGCAAGGTGCACACTTTGTAGGCTGAATGTAATCCTTGAGAGCTTGTTTTGCAGGCTTCCACAGGTGCTCGAGTTCAACAACGGAGCCTTCTCAGAATGGAGGCTAGAGTGGCTCTTAAAACCGCCACTCTGGCCCTGTGGATCTTAGCAGGTGCTCCTGTTCTCTATGATCAATCAAGTAATCTGCTTGGAGTGGCTGTCGGAACAGCTGCTAGTATTCTCAAATCCAACATTGAAATAGAGGAGCCAGGAAAAGAAATATTTGCTGCTTCTCAGCCATCATCAGGAATATACTGCTTGCTGGATGGAATTGTCACGCGTGTGGTATGTGAATGCTCTCTCGGTAACAGAGGTGGGTTCCTGCCGGTTCGGCTCGTAGTACCAGCAGGAGGAGGCTCCACCCACCCTCCTGGGCGCTTCTGTGCATGTGCAGACGCGTCCCGTGTACATGTCCACAAGCGAACCGGTACTAAAAATAATAGAAACCCACCATTGCTCGGTAAGTGTGGTGTTTGTGCACTTCTAACAACTAACTTTAGATTAAAAAGCAAGCCAGAGAAATTTTCAACCATCCCTAGATAAGCAGAACAATTTGGGAGTAGCCTTTTATAAGATTAGGACCAGAAGTTAGCAATTTACTTAATATTTATTTATTAAATTTATTGGCCGCCATCTTAACACAATAACTCTGGGTGGCTTATCACGTTAAAAGGGTGAAACTGTACAAAACCTGTACACAATACAAATAAAATCCTTATAAAGTACTCAACCCTAACTGAAAGAAGGGAAGGGAGGCAGTAGGATAAGCCATGGAGGGGGGAGAATCTGTTATTAATCTTATCAACAACCCCCAATGTGAAGCCCCCCTATAATAATAATGCATGAAGAGAGGTAAGTTGCAACAGTTAGCTTATTTAGTATCACAATAATAACAGAACAACAGAGTTGGAAGGGACCTTGTAGGTCATCTAATCCAATCCTTCCCCCTGCCCAAGCAGGAGACCCTATACCATTTCTACACCAGGCGAGATGGCACAGTGGTTAGAGTGCAGTACTGCAGGCTACTTTAGCTGACTGCAAGTTCGGCAGTTCGGTGGTTCAAATCTCACTGGCTCAGGGTTGACTCAGTCTTCCATCCTCCGAGGTGGGTAAAATGAGGACCCGGATTGTTGTTGGGGGCAATATGCTGACTCTATAAACCGCTTAGGGCTGAAAGCTATTGCTATTGCTATTTCTGACAGATGGCAGTCCAGTCTCTTTGAAAGCTTCCAGGGATGAAGCTCCCACAACTTCTGAAGGCAACTTCTGTTCCATTGGTTGATTGTTATCACTGTCAGAAAATTTCTCCTTATTTCGAGGTTGAATCTCTCCTTGGTCAGTTTCCATTTGCTATGAGGGAATACCACTGAACTTGGCTTATTGCTACCTCAAAAAAAACAGCATGTCCATGCTCCTTTTACTTCTACATATCAGGCCCTCAAAAGCAGTTTGAAGATGATCTTCAAACCCACCAGCCTCAAAATGCAAAAAAAAACTAAAATAAAAATGGTTATGTGTCATCAAGTTGTTTTGAACTCCTGGCGACCATCGAGTTTCCCTTCAAGACAATCAAAATGGCGAGAGGAAGAAGCCAAACCCATCATCCTAGTCTGAGCTGCTGCAATTTTTAACAAAGATCCCTTCCTACAAAAAGGACATAAAATAAACGGCTTGCACTCCCTCCCCTCATGCCTTGTCTTCATGTTCAGTGTGCTTGCCTGGTGGTGTGGAAATCAAGCCAAGTGGTTCCAATGGGAAAATGCTGAAAAGGCATCAAAGCCTTTTCTCTTGTCCAAAGATTTGCTAGAATCAGAAGCCCAGAAGCCCCAGTTGTGCAAATCGGATAATTAAGCGCTCTTAAGTTCCAGAAGGCGGCATTAAAAAAAAAAAACTTTATTAATTAAAAACAAAATGCCGCCTTCTGGAATTTGAGGGCACTTCATTATCTGATTTGTTAGCTAGTTAGAAAATTAGTTTTATAATTAGTTTATTAAGTACAGTAAATAATGTAAATTTCATTAAATGTAATAATGTGAATGTTATAGTAGTTTCAAATATATGGCCACTAAGATAGAAATGGGTTGATGCTACTTGTAGATACAGCCGATCCAGAGGGATGGAGCTGTTTCAAACTGGTGTAAAATCCTTGTGGAGGACAGAGCTTTTGAACTTTGTAGTCTAATATATGAATGGATCTTCACAGGAATGTGGCCAGGTTACATTAAAGTTTAATTAGCACACTCAAACAAGAGTCTTTACCTCAAAAACAATCCAAGGCTACAAATAATTAATGAAACAAGATTCACTGAACTCTCTAGGCACACAATTATTTGTCCTTGCAATATGTATGTATGTATGTATGTATGTATGTATGTATGTATGTATGTATGTATGTATATAATGTTTTTTTTATTTGTGCTGATAAATAAATAAAGGGAGACTAGTATAGATCTATTTCAAGCTATTTAGCTCCCTTTATTTATTTATCAGCACAATAAAAAAACATATATAACAAAGGCAACAGTACAAATATTGGGTTTCTGTTGTGATGGACCCTTGTGATGAGCCGATTGACAGATGATGGAAGCAGTTAGCTTCCTCCCATAATTGGGGCTTACCAGGGGTTGTGACACTAAATATCTATATATCTATATCTATATCTATATCTATATCTATATCTATATCTATATCTATATCTATATCTATATCTATCTATATCTATATCTATATCTATATCTATATCTATATCTATATCTATCTATCTATCTATCTATCTATCTATCTATCTATCTATCTATCTATCTATCTATCTATCTATCTATCTATCTATCTATATATCTATATATCTCTATATCTCTATCTATCTATCTATCTCTGTCTGTCTGTCTGTCTGTCTGTCTGTCTGTCTGTCTGTCTGTCTATCTATCTATCTATCTATCTATCTATCTATCTATCTATCTATCTATCTATCTATCTAGCAAGGTGTATGATAAGGAGAAGAACCTGTGGCTTAATGGTTAACACATCTGCCTAAAATGCAATACAGCACAGGTTCTAATCCCAGTAAGGGTATGGCTAGCTGATGAGAGCTAAATAGCTTAAAATAGATCTATACTAGTCTCCCTTTATTTATTTATCAGCACAAATACAACACACACACACACACACACACACACACACACACACACACTTCATTCTTTTCAAGGATAATTTTTCCAATAGCAATTTGCTTCTCTCATTTCTTGTTTCTGTTATTATCTTTTATTATTATTATTATAAGCAAGAACCCACTGGTTACTTAGGAAGTAAGAAAGGCCCCCATATCTAGTCTTGCATCTACTCTTCCATGATAAGTTGTTTCAATGTGCCCTCGTGTGGTAGATATTTGTATTGTCCGCACTACAAACTCAAATCTAAATTAAAACAGTGATATATTTATCAGCTGGCTGGTGTGACTGATTAGTTCTTCTTATGAATGTGTTCATCAAACCATAGAGAACTCAACCTGACTTATATGAGTACATTACAGTGTGCAAATGGTAGTTCTTGACTTATGACCACAACCTAAGCCCAAAACGTTACGTTGCTAAGTAAGACAGTTAAGTGAGTTTTGTCCGATTTTACAAGCTTTCTAACCACAGTTGTTAAGTGAATCACCGCAGGCGTTAAATCTGTAACATGGTTGTTAAGCGAATCTGGCTTCCCCATTGATTTTGCTTATTGCAAAAGGTGATCGCATTGACCTCGAGACACTGCAACCGTCATAAATAGGAGCCAGTTGCCAAGCGTCTGAATTTTGATCATGTGACCGTGGGAGGATGCTGAAACAGTTGTTAAGTGTGAAAAATGGTCATAAGTAACTTTTTTCAGTGCTGCTGCAACTTCGAACTGTTGCTAAAGAAATGGTTGAAAGTCAAAGATCACCTGTAAAATAAAAAGGATATATACTGTCCCTCAACTTTTTAGCTTTAGACAGCGGCATTGGTTATATATCATCTTCTTTTAATGATACATTAAAATTTTATTTTTATTATTTTTTCCTCAATGCTTTTTCAAACTTCTTCTCTGAGCTCCTATACGACCAATGAATGAATTACTAATAAATAGCAATAGCAGTTAGACTTATATACCGCTTCATAGGGCTTTCAGCCCTCTCTAAGCGGTTTACAGAGTCAGCATATCGCCCCCACAGTCTGGGTCCTCATTTCACCCACCTCGGAAGGATGGAAGGCTGAGTCAACCTTTGAGCCGGTGAGATTTGAACCGCCGAACTGCAGATAACAGTCAGCTGAAGTGGCTGCAGTACAGTACTCTAACCACTGCGCCACCTTGGCGCCATGATGGAGCCTTTTAGACTTATAGACTTTTCCTAGGTATTTAGACCATAGCTTAAGTTTTAGTAATTATTTTTCGATATTACGTGCACAACTTAATGATTGTGAAATAGTCCATGTGGGATGCATTTACAAATGATAAATATGACAAAACAAATTGAAAATCACATGATAAAGTGGATGCAAAAATTAAAAAAAAATAATCATAGGGGATTATTTCTTGAAAAATCTGAGTGAAAACATCTGAGAAAAAAAATTTTTTTTTGCTCCATGCAATAATTTGAGGGGAAATTGGTATAAAATGTTTTACAGATAAAGTATAAGTCTGCAAATAAGATGGACAAATTAAAAAATGTTGGGACATGCCATACTGCAGAAGGAACATTTTACCACATGTGGTGGTCATGCAAAAATCTCATATTGGATGGAAATAGATCATAATATTCAGAAAACGTTAAAATGTTTTTATGTTAAAAATAAAATGGTTTTTATTTTAAAAATAAAATTCAAAGTGAAACTTTCATTGTGAATAATTCCAGAAAATGCAAACTAAGCGGATCACGCCTTATCAAAATATATGCTGACCGCGGCGTGAATGAATCAGGAACAAGATGAAAAACGTGAAACTCTGCCAATAATACACGGTGAATATGCAGCAATAGCAAAATTGATAATATATAAAAGAAATTTTAACAAATCTTAGCAGAAATGGCTCCCTTACATATGGACACAAGGCAGATTCAAACATTTGGAATAAGGTTTTTAGGAAAAGCATTCAGAGATTAATTAAAAATAACAGAATAAATAAATAGATATAAGCAAAAATGCCCAACATTTAATATTAAATGTTAAAAGTATGGCATAAATATTTGCATAGTGGTTAGTTTTTAATCTTTTTGTAGTCTTTAGGTTTTTTTGCAAGCTGATGATCATCTTCATCATCATGGCGTCTTCTGAACCTTCCAGACAGGCATGGATTCCAGCCGCCGCTACTGCCGGTTCGCTCAGGGACATGCCACATGTGCTTGATGTGCGCTGCAGGCATGCGCAGTGCAACAAATATTGTTCTGTGCATGCGCAGAAGGCAAAAATAAGATGGCGGTGCCTACGGAGCCACCGAGAGAACCATTTTGGGGGCGTGCCAGTCCTGGGTTGCTGCCGGTTCCAGAGAGACTCTGCCAAGTTACTACCGGTTCGGCTGAACTGGGAGGAACCCACCTCTGATTCCAGGCAGGCTTAAATCTCAGCAAGAAGAAAAATCAATTTTATCATTTGTAAGAGGGGCTACCAGAGGGTGGGGTGGGGGAAGGACAGGAGCTTTCTAGGAGCCAAGGTGGCGCAGTGGTTAAATGCAGCACTGCAGGCTACTTCAGCTGACTGCAGTTCAGCAGTTCGGCTGTTCAAATCCCACTAGGCTCAAGGTTGACTCAGCCTTCCATCCTTCCGAGGTGGGTGAAATGAGGACCCAGATTGTTGTTGGGGGCAATATGCTGACTCTGTAAACCGCTTAGAGAGGGCTGAAAGCCCTATGAAGTGGTATATAAATCTAACTATTGCTAGACACGCACCCCGAGACACAGACCACTCAACGCACAGTTCTTAAACTGATAACCTTAAAGCGTATAGATTAATACAGCATGATTCCATCCTCTTTGAATTGATCTGGCAAGATGATTATTATTTATAACAGCTGCAAACACAGTGGCATTAAGGTGTCACAAAACCTGCATCGTAATGTGACATAACACAGTCCTTTTAAGCTTGGCGGAAGACGGAGCAGCGTCTCCCGGGAGTCTGTCTAAGCACACGGTGCCTGTTACTTCTCCTTAAGGATTAATACCGCATACTGAAAGTCGTGGGCATAATTAAATGACGTTCATTTTAAAGCAAATTCAATACATCCTTGCTCCTGTGCTTATACTACTAGGGGTTGTTTGTTGAGGGGGAAGGTAACCCACCTAGAAGTAACTGCTCTTTTCATTATGGCTGCCTTAAAATAAAGAAGGAGTCATTTATAAGAAGAGGCCTTGAGCCTCTCAGGCGCTCATTAACATTCCTCCCCGGATCTGCTTGACTCAAAGACCTTGCCAGACAGAGTCAGAGCTGCTGATTTTTTTCAGGAGGGGAAAATAATCATTGCAATAACCAAGTCGGTTATTTCTCTCAGCTTAACTTCCCTTACAGGGTATTTCTAGGGGGGAAAAAAATAACAAGAGGTGAATGTTATGTCTAGCATCCTGAGCACCTGAACGAAAGGCAGGATTAAACAAACAGAATTGCGATATGACACTTTATTTTGTTGAAGAAGATTCAGAACTTTCCAGTTTTCAAAGTCGGCCTCCAACACGGAGGATGGAAACTTCTGGATGAACACTAGAGGGCAGCAAGAGCCAAGGTGGCGCAGTGGTTAAATGCAGCACTGCAGGCTACTGCTAGATCAGCAGTTCAGCGGTTCAAATCTCACCGGCTCAGGGTTGACTCAGCCTTCCATCCTTCCGAGGTGGGTAAAATGAGGACCCAGATTGTTGGGGGCAATAGGCTGACTCTCTGTAAACCGCTTAGAGAGGGCTGAAAGCCCTATGAAGCGGTATATAAGTCTACTGCTATTGCTATTGCTATTGCAAGGTTTGCTATATGTTTTTGCTGTCATCTAGTGGTGAATTTAATGTTTGCCATGTAGCTATCTATGCCTACCCCCAAAGAGATGAATGTATGGTGTTTTGTGTGTCTGTGTGTTTTTTAAAAAATCCCTAATCCCTTCTTCCTATGAACATTAACTTATGCAGGTAAGGAACTTTGAAGATAGCAATAGCAGTTAGACTTATATACCGCTTCATAGGGCTTTCAGCCCTCTCTAAGCGGTTTACAGAGTCAGCATATCGCCCCCACAGTCTGGGTCCTCATTTCACCCACCTCGGAAGGATGGAAGGCTGAGTCAACCTTGAGCCGGTGAGATTAGAACCGCTGAACTGCAGATAGCAGTCAGCTGAAGTGGCCTGCAGTACTGCACCCTAACCACTGCACGACCTCGGCTCTTATAGATGGGAAGCAAATAGAATTTATGAGCGTTTGAAGAAGCAGCACATCTTAAACACAAGTGTGCGCTCAGTGCTGTAATTCAGTATGTCCTGTATTGAAGGAAATGGCAAAAAAACAGCACTTCTATATAGATTCTATGTAGTACAGTGAACAGAAAAATATATATAAAAAATGTTTGATCACAACTCCATTCATGCAGAGTAGAATTCACTCTTATCTATTTAGCATCTGTGTCAGAGGTGGTGTTCAGATGCTTTGGACCAGTTCACTCGAACTGGTAATGAGGTGGTGCAGTGGTTAGAGTGCAGTACTGCAGGCCACTTCAGCTGACTGCTATCTGCAGTTCGGTGGTTCAAATCTCACCGGCTCAGGGTTGACTCAGCCTTCCATCCTTCCGAGATGGGTAAAATGAGGACCCAGACTGTGGGGGCAATATGCTGACTCTGTAAACCGCTTAGAGAGGGCTGAAAGCCGTATGAAGCGGTATATAAGTCTAACTGCTACTGCTATTGATGGAAATCATGGGTTCGGCAACCCCCCCCCCCCCGGCTCTATACTGTCCTATTTAGGCACATTATCAAGCCACGTGCAAGCTGCGCACGCAATCAAAGCGCGTGCATGGAAAGCCGAGCTCACATTTGCAAACTGGTAGGAAAAGTAAGTGAATACCACCCCTGATCTGTGTGACAGCTTAAAGGTTTTGCGCATCTTCTGACTATATTATTGAAGTCCTGGATTCAGTTTACTATTAGGCTACTTAGAGAATTATTCTATGTCAAGAATTATTCTATGTCTGTTTGCTGCATTCTAATTTTTGCAGCTCTGATTTCTTTCCAGCAGATCATTTTCAGGTTGTACTAAATTCCTGAACTTAGAGATTTAAGCAGAAAATCCGAGGTTTTCATTGCATCTCAACAGCACCAGGCATTTAGAAAATTTCAGAACAGTAAAGCCTTTTATTTTTCAAAATGTTACATAATTCAGCAAAAAAAGGAAAACCCCAAAACCTCTGACATAACAACCCAAGTTTTTTAAAAAAATTACATTTGTGCTATTTATGCATTAGATTAATTAAGTCGTGGCATATTTTAATTGCCTCCTGCTTTAGTCTCTCTAAATATATGGGGAAACAAATTTAATTTTCCTGTTATTTTTAAATATTCTTGACACTTGTGACAAAATTAACGAAGGAGGATTTTCTTTTTCTTTTTTTTTTTAGTATTTCAGTGGATTCTCATTTTATACATCTGCAACATGCATGTTGCAAGTGGAAGTTCTACCAAAAGTGTTTTTATTCTCTTGAATAGTCCATTATTAAGAGTTTTGTGTTTGGATAAGTGACCAGGAAGAGTCCTGGACCAAATCATACACCAAACCTAATGTGGTGCCAAACTAATTTAGGGCATTTGTATTTCTCCCTATTTCACATGCATAAATCAAAAGGATAGACTTCAATCCCTTAGCCCTGATCTCATCATATATTGTGTGGCTTAAATTCAATTGCAGGTAATGCTCCACAGAATACTCCACAGTCAGAGGTGGGTTCCTACCGGTTCACACCAGTTCGGTAGAACCGGTTCGTCAAATCTACCGGACCGGTTAGAAGAGGTTCCACCAGTGGACCCGGAAAGCAGGCCACACCTACAGAAGAGGTTCCCAAAAATTTTGAAACCCACCACTGTCCACAGTCATGAAAAAATATCACCAATGTTAGAGAATGCAGAACACCCTTTAAGGACTGAAGAATTGTCTCTGGAAGCAGCACATGTTGAAATTGATAAAAATGTAAACACTCCTGAATTCCAACCTAGGGATTCTATAGGGAAAACCTCCCATTTGTAACTTCTGGCTGTTAAAATATTGTGGTGTCTTTGGTGCTCCCTGAGCTTAGTTGATTTTTTTTTTGCAGACATTTCATTACCCAACTAGATAACATTATCAGGGCTAGGAGGGAGTGGGGTTTGTTCTCTTTTTATATACTAGTGATTTGTCTTGTCAGTTCTGGTGGGAGTCTTCTTTTAGTTCCTTGATTAGTCTGTTGTTCAATTGTTAGCTTGCTTGTCTGAGTTGACAGTTCCTTGATTGGGCTGTTGTTTGCTTCTTGATTGTTATTGTATTAATGTTGGTGTTAATCTTGGCTTATCTGGGTGTTGATTGCTGGTGAGGAAGTGTTTTGGTTATTTTGTTTCCTTTTAAGCGTTAGGTTACTGTTTTGGCCTGGCAGGTGCCGTTGGAGCTGCCGCCAGACTCCGACAGCGAAGGGTCTTATGAGTCGGCCTTGGAGGAGGTGAGGACCCTGGACAGGGTGTTGGCTCCGAGCAGGGCAAGGAGAGACTGGTTGGCCACCAGGTGGTGGCAGGCACTCTCTAAGCAGTTTACAGAATCAGCATATTGCCCCCAACAACAATCCGGGTCCTCATTTTACCCACCTCGGAAGGATGGAAGGCTGAGTCAACCCTGAGCCGGTGAGATTTGAACAGCCGAACTGCAGAACTGCAGTCAGCTGAAGTAGCCTGCAGTGCTGCATTTAACCACTGTGCCACCTCGGCATTGGATCAAAGGGAATGTTCATGAAAACATTTGTGAGTTGTATCAGGATGCATGCAGGCGAAGGGCTCCTCAGCGTAAAGAACAAAGGGGTAACTACAGGAGGTGATTACGAACAGCTGATGCTGATCAAGATCCCCTCCTGCTGATAAAAGGGACTGCTGATGCCACGCCCTGGTTGCAGAAGTCAACGTTCTCGTGCTGGGTCTTGTTCGTGTTCACAAACCGAGAGAAGCCAACTTGGATAAGTGGCTTGATAAGAGAAGCCGGGTTCGCAGTGTTTTGTGAGTTATAGGACTTTCTGCCAGAGCTATTATCTTTGTTTATTTGGGCTTGCAGCCAACAAGAGCTTGGACTGATTAAAACATTCTTTTGTACACCTGTGTTGGCTTTCGTTCCTGGATGGAGAAGGGGTGGGGTCAGAACAGGTTACCATTAATTAAAGTATTGGCTACTCAACAAAAAAGAAACCAACTTGCTACTCCTAATCTTTTATTTTTTATTTAGGTTGTCAAACATGTAAAAGATAACAGGTATAAGAACTACCTCTGAAAAACGTTGCCAAGCAAACTGCAGGGATTTCTGCAGGCAGTCTCCAAGAATTCAACATGACAGAGTAGGTAAAGATAAAGGTTCCCCTCGCACATATGCACTAGCCGTTCCCTACTCTAGGGCAAGGTGCTCATCTCCATTTCAAAGCCAAGGAGCCAGCTCTGTCCGAAGACGTCTCCATGGTCATGTGGCCGGCATGGCTAAGTGCCGAAGGAGCACGGAGCGCTGTTCCCTTCCCACCAAAGGTGGTCCCTATTTTTTCTACTTGCATTTTTACATGCTTTCGAACTGCTAGGTTGGCAGAAGCTGGGACAAGTAACGGGAGCTCACTCCGTTATGTGGCACTAGGGATTCGAACCGCCGAACTGTTGACCTTTCTGATCGACAAGCTCAATGTCTTAGCCACTGGGCCACCATGTCTCATGACAGAGTAGAAGCATAAATAAATAAATAAATAAATAAATAAATAAATAAATAAATAAATAAATAAATAAATAAATAATAAACGAATGAATGAATAAATAAATAAATAAATAAATAAATAAACGAATAAATAAATAAATAAATAAATATTCCAGGTAACTTCAGGAAAGCTGTTAAAACCTGGCTGTTCCGGCAGGCCTGGGGCTGTTGACCTCATTGTTGAGGTCCAGCCCCGATTAGCGTGAATGCATGTGCTTTGTGAATTTTAAACTATCTTTTTCTTATTTTCCTTTTCTTTCTTTTTTTCCCTTTTTTGTAAGTCGCCCAGAGTCCTTCGGGATTGGGCGGCATATAAATAAATAAACTTGAAATTGTCCATTTCCTTAAATGACCATTTTGGTGCCATTGAGTGCTACTTTAGGATTAGCTACAACAGACCAAGAATAAATTAAATCTAATCCCATTATGTAAAATGTGACATTCATAAATAAGATCTACCTACGATTCCCTGCTTCGGGGCAGAAAGTAAATGAAATGTTTTATATGATTGAATAAAGACATCTGATAAATACCGCCCCCATGATTATTTAGAAAGAGTCTTAATAGTCAAACTATTTCTCCTTACAAAGAGAACTCTGTCTATACTGTAACACAGCCCAACAGTGATAAGCCTGCAGAAAGTGAAAAAAGTACAAATCCATATGGATGATTCCTTAAATGAATGTACCTTTCGTTTGTAACCTCATGCCAGAAATTCCCCAAATCTGGATCACCAGCTATCATGCAAACCCACACATAAGCTGTTCTGTAAAGAAACAACTTGTTTCAAAGCTGGTATTTTGAGAGCAGACTCTTTTGCCATCTTAATATGTTTCTCCCGACTTCCTTTATTTTAATATTTAAAAGTTAATTTTACTTGTTTTTCTCTTTCAGTTTGGTTTCTAATCAGTAAGGCTTGAAATTCTAAGATTATGGATGAGATGTTACTTTCTATCCTTAAATACACTTTTTTCTTCTTTTACCAATTCTGCTTACATAGTCTTAGCTATAATATCTGGGCTTCAAAAATCTGGATAATCATTTAAGAGTAGCAAAGAGATCAATGGTTATCTTGATATCTGCACCTCAGATACTATAATCCCAAGATTATATATTATTATATTATATTATTACTGCTCCAATTGCAGAAAATACTTCAGCTGTTCATAATTACCTCCTGTAGTTACCCCTTTGTTCTTTATGCTGAGTAGCCCTCTGTCTGCATGCATCCTGATACAACTCCCAAATGTTTTCATGAACATTCCCTTTGATCCAATGCTCTGCCACCACCTGGTGGCCAACCAGTCCCTGTTCGCCCTGCTCAGAGTCGACACCCTGTCCAGGGTCCTCCACCTCTTCCAAGGCCGACTCATAAGACCCTTTGCTGTCGGAGTCTGGCGGCAACTCTAACGGCTCCTGCCGAGTCACAACACCAAAGCAAGCAAGCACTACTATTTAGTCCTGTAGCATCCAAACATCTCTGCGGAAATCTGATTCATGAATTATCCTGGGATCTCGGCGTGGTTCTGATTAAAGATTTTTCCACCAAACCAAGTGTAGTTGTTGACACTTCAGAGATTAGCTCCAAGAAGAAATAGAGATTCCTATCTCTTTCATAAGGTTTGATACGTTTGCATCAAAATCCACCTTATAGATACACAGAAGAGTAGCCGAGGGAAAAAAGGCACTAAAGTGATGGCAGCTGTTTTCTCTCAAGAGCCCCCATCCTTCTAAGAGGAAATCAATATAGATTCTCTAAAAGGATTTCACAGCCGTCACCCACATCAACAGGAAACATGAGAAGGAGCAGCTTCAGGAGAACGAAGGGGGCCACCATTGCATAAAAAACAAATATAGAATCTGATTCCAGAGGAATTATACCAAAGCATTAATTTTAAGAAATCATCATGCACAAAGTTTTCAAATGATACTGCTGCCAGGTTTGGAAAATGACAAGTAAAAAGAAACATTAAAAAAAAAATACCCAACTTAAATAAAACTAACAAAATAAATGTAATATTACACCATTTTATTCCATTATATATATTTATGTATTAAATTATATTGTATCTTATAACTATTGTATTTTACCTTACTCTTATTTTAAATTGTTTGTATAAGATTTTATTGGCGATGTGTGTCTGAACCTTGTGCTTTTGATATGGCTTATAGGCGAAGCAATAAAGCGACCATATATATCCATATCATCATCCCCTTTATATTATATTGCTGTAATTTTTAAATTTTTCTGTGGGGGTGTGAATGAGTGAGCGTTTGGGTGTGTAAGTGAGGATTAGGATTGGAACCGGGTTCCCCCACACTGAGTGCTTTGCAGAAGTGTTGGGGGGGATCTGGGCCTATTCCCAATCTCAGGGAGCTTTTGTCCCCCTCTTGAATGGTATGGTTGCTGTGTGCTTTTTAAATTGTAAGTAGTGTGGATGTGTATGATTGTAAGTGAATGATCCCACTTTTTATTTGTATCCCCCCCCCCCTTGACTTGAGTTGTGAGCCACCCTGAGTCCCCTTTGGGGAAAAGGGCGGCATAGAAATCTAATAAATCCAATCCAATCCATATCATACAAAATAGGAAGAGGGTGGAAGTTTTTTTATTACGAACAATAATAACAGTTTTAATAAAGTTGTATTTTCTAATATAATTTAGGTGCAAAGTATTTCATTAAGTAATTATATACAACGTTCATTAAAAGCATTAGGCCTGCAAAGCTAAAGTAAAATTTCCTTTCAACAAAAGCCCGCTATAATAATCTATAGAGATAAATAACTGCTTTAGAAAATGGTTGCACAATAATATGAATAAGTATTGCAGGATGTAAACTGGCCAAAAGCCACACTATAAATGGGCTGATATGTAAGAAAAGTAACTCTGTACCAGTGGTGGGTTGGAACGGGCCCGTCGTCATCCCACATCGTCCAACCCACATGGACGAGCGCAGTGTGTGGGCACTGTCCACCGATGCCTCTGCGAGCTTCCGCAATGCTCCAGCTGTCCAGCAGAGCGTTGCGCAGGTGCTATATGCAGTGTGCATGTGTGCGGAAACACCCAAGACAGGTCAGGAGCGCGGGAGGGTGGGTGGGCCCTCTGGAGCACTGTACCGGAACCGTACCTGGTGCTCCGGGCGGGCTCCAAAGCCTGTACGGGGCATACCACCTACAACTCACCACTACCCTGTACCCAGAGGTGGTATTCAGCGGGTTTTGACCAGTTATGGAGAACCGGTAGCCGAAATGTTGAGTAGTTTGTAAAACCAGTAAATAATACCTCTGACTGGCCTCCACCCCCATTTATTCTCTGCCTCCCGAGCCCCAGCTGATCAGGAGGAAATGGGGATTTTGCAGTAACTTTTCCCTGGAGTGGGGAGGGAATGGAGATTTTACGGTATCCTTCCCCTACTACGCCCACCAAGCCATGCCCAAAGAACCGGTAGTAAATAAATTTGAATCCCACCACTGCCTGTACCTCTATCTCTACCTGCATATCCTATACATGTTCTTATCCTCTTTCCTAGTCCTCTGGAATATAATATTTGGGGTGAACCTTTGGGGTAAAATTTTAGGGAGAGTTTGATCTCCAGTAGCTAGAATTGATTCAAATTTCCCTGGTGGGCAGAAATAATTGGTGGCATCCATTTTTTCCCCATGATAATATTTTTAAATTAATTTAATCGGATAAAACTCGTACACTGGAAATTTAGGTGAGAGAAAACCCCTCTGAATTATTCACACATTTTAATGAACGTAGGGAACAGAAGAACTGTAGTAGTTAAGATAGGAAAGGGGTTCTAAAAAAAATTAATAGGTATATAATTAAGACTAGAACTATGACAAATTTTTGTAGTATTGAATTTTTGTTGCAAAGGGGGCTTCTCATACAGGGACTTTGTTCCTCAGCTAATATCTAATTGTCCTTATTATTTTTTATTCCAAGGTAATTGCTCTTGGTTTAAATCAATGGCTTTCTTTGTGTTTCTACTACAAATCTCATAGGATTTTATCAACATTTCATTCTCATTTATTCTCACAAGACTATTGCTCCAGATATACTCTCTTTCCCCAAATACCTTTTTATTTCCTCCCCAAATACCTTTTTATTTCCTTCCCGGCTTATATTTATGTGGGTTTCCACAAAGTCTTAGATGTGAAATATCTCCAATTATCTGTGACATCTTCTTCTGGATTATGTTTCATGGCTATGTTGAGATAGGAAATTAGAAAATTAATTTACTGTTTCTTAGCCTGGAATATAAATTGATTAAAATACTTTCTTAAGGATTCTGTATATATTTCCTGGGAACTGCCAGCAAGTCAAAGAGGAGGGATAAAGTGGGCAATTAGCCTTGAATCCTTGTGCAGACACAAAAGACCTAGGATTGATTCTGGCTTAGATTCCATGGGATCTTATTTATTCGTTCCCAAATAATCTGAGGAGATTCTTGCATTATAGATAAAACACAATAAAGTAATCAACTTGAACCTTTTATATATGAATCCGGTTGCTTGCATTTGACAATATAAGACATATAAATATTCTGAGGATTGGTCAGTGTAGAAAACCTGGAGTAGCTCCTCAGGAAGAGCAATTAAATTTTCTTCCTCATAATATAGATATGGATATCACAAATATTTTAAGCATCAATTACTGGGAAAACATACCCGTTTAATTTCTTCTATAGAAAGCAGAATGGGAATAAATTGTATTTCCAAATAATTAAGATTTGACCACACTAATACAAGATCTGGAAATGAGCACATTATTGCAATAGCTGGGAAAAAAAGGGCATCCCTCATTAATCCTCCTAAAATAACTAAAATAGCATATGCGTGACACAGAAACTCCATCAAGTAGCCATGTTTACTGAATGAACATCAGCAGGAGCCTTCTGCCTCATGAATAACTACAAAGATACACCGTTCAGACCATTTCTAGGAGTTGCAGTAATCTCAGCTCTTATACATTTCTCAAAAGAATATTATGATGTTTAAAAAAAATGGATAAGCATGAACATTTGGCTGGGCTTACATTTCCAAATGCTCTCTTGAAATAGCTGATAATTTCTTCGGGGAGTGGAGAGAACACTTATTCCTGATGTGAGCGTGTCCACCTGTCTTTTCCTAGGAAAGTAATGACTTCCCTACCCAGTATCAATAAAGGAGAATATTTGTAGCTCATGGTTAGCTATGGGGGAGAGCCTTCTCTGTTGCAGCTCCGGCCCTCTGTAATGAGCTCCCTGTTGAGATACGGACCCTTACTACCCTCCCGGCCTTCCGCAAAGCCACCAAGTCCTGGCTGTTCCAGCAGGCTGGGGGGAGCTGAGAAGCATCTACCTCCATAGAAATTGTGAATGTTGGTTTTGTTTTTAATATGTTGTCTTTGTCTTGTTCCCCCCTTTCCCTTGTCTTTTGTAAGCCGCCCGGAGTCCTCCGGGAGTGGGCAGCATACAAGACAAATAAATAAATAAACAAACAAACAAACAAACAAACAAATAAATAAATGGTTGAAATGGGAGATCCTTGGTGTTCTCTAAGCTTGCTTGTTTTCTTGCAGAACTTTCATTATCCTAACTAGGTAATATCATCAATGCTAGTAAGGAGTGCTCCTTACTAGCACTGATGATGTTACCTAGTTTGGGCAATGAAAAGCGAGCTTAGAGAACATCAAGGATCCCTCTAGTCAGCATTGATCAATTTCATGGAATTTTATTTATGCAAAGGGCTCCGTGCTGTGTGCCGGAAACATCTGGGGTCTTCCAACTTCCAACTCCATATTGTGGTTTTAGTTAAGTTGACTTTTGTTTTTAAGGTGAATGACTGTTTTGTTGTTGCTTTTTAAAATGGCGGCTGTAAAAGCAAGCTTTTGATTTTGTTCTCTTACAATAAAATAGAGAGTGTATAATTGGGAAGCTTGAGAGACCGCCTGCTGCCAATTACCTCCCAGAGACCCATTAGATCTCACAGGGTCCGCCTCCTCTGGGTTCCGTCCACCAGCCAATGCCACCTGGCTACCACCCGGGTGAGGGCCTTCTCTGTAGCAGCTCCGGCCCTTTGGAACAAACTCCCCGTGGAGATTCGGACCCTCACCCCTCTCCAGGCCTTCCGGAAAGCCGTCAAAACCTGGCTGTGCCGGCAGGCCTGGGGTTGATGAGTTCCCCTCCCCTCTCGACTTGTATGGCTGTGTGACTCTTCTGTATTTTAATTATATGTATTGTGTTTGAATCCCCTTTCCCCTTCTGAGTTGTTCGCCGCCCTGAGTCCCTCCCGGAGAAGGGCGGCATACAAATAAATTAAATCTGAATCTGAATCTAAATCTGAATCTAGTCCAACCCTCTGCTCAAGCAGGAGATCATATACCAAGAGTGGCTGAGCTCATCCTTTCTCTCAAGGGTAGTAAAAGTTTGCTCACCTCCGTTTCAAAGCCAAAGACTTCGGACAGCGCTGTCCGAAGACGTCTCCGTGTTCATGTGGCCAACATGACTAAACGCCGAAGGCGCACGGAACATTGTTACCTTCCCACCAAAGGTAGTTCCTATTTTTCTACTTGCATTTTTACATGTTTTCGAACTTCTGGTTATTATTATCCACTCAACCTTCTACAATGCCTGCACCTGGTTATTAGATCTGCACATTCCCAAATCACAGGTTGCTATCCAGACCCCAGGTATGACAGGAGCACAAAAAAATGCTTTAAGTTCTATGATTTTGTTTGCAGTATCATTTAAACTATTAAATGGATTGAGTGCTCTCAATGTAATTGGAGTTCAATTACAAGAAAGTTAATGCTTGTAGCTCACGCCTATGTAATCACTTGGTGGAAATCTTTTAAAATGGTTAATTCTTTAATTTGGTGTTCTTTTTTGGCGATATGCAGAAAAGAAACCTACTGGTTTATGTCTACAAGCTACTGAAAGGCGTTTTACTTATCAGTCTTGTTTTTCTTTTCTTTATATGCAGAACAGTTTTGTAATATTTATAGACGATAGTTTGAATTTCATGTCAATTTAAATATTTCCTTTTGTGGATAAAAGAAAACACGACACTGGTATCCATGGAAAGTAACTAGAGTTGATCTGTCCTAGTGAAGGTACTTAAGAAAGAATTTAACTCTGTCCTAGTTAAATTGCTGGACTCGCTCTGCACTGTTTTCCGAATAATTTGTATATTTTGTTTCCTCCCAGGAAACAATCTACAGTGGCTTTTTAAAATTTTATTTCAAATCAGTAGCTTAAGGCATTAAAAGAATTTTTTTTTGTTGTAATGGTATTATGAATTGCATTTTCAGAATACAATACATTTTCTCATGACATTTGTTTCTTTCTGATCATAACTCTCAGACATTAGAGGCCTTTTAGTCCAACCCTCTGCTCAAGCAGGAGATCATATACCATTCCAGGTTTCTTCTTAAAAACCTCCAGGGTTGGAGCATTCCACTGGTGACTTGTTCTCTCAAATTGTTCTCATTTCTCCTTAGTTCTAGGTTGCTTCTGTCCTGGATTAGTTTCCATCCAGGGTTCCTTGTCTTGGTTTCTGGTGCTTTGGAAAATATGTTGACTCCCTCTTCTTTGTGGCAGCCCTTCGAGTATTGGAACATTAGTATCATGTCACCTCTAGTCCGTCTTTTCACTAGACTAGGCAAACCGAATTCCCCAAAACTTCCCAAGGGATCAAAGAACCATCAGCTCTCTAGAAGATCTGCAAACTGCAAAAAAGAATGAGACATTAATTCTTCTTTCTCTCTAGGGCTCATTAGTAAATGTTTAATTTTACCACACACACACAAACACATATGGAGAGAGAGAGGGGGTGGGAGGGAGGGAGGGAGAGGGAGAGGGAGAGGGAAGCAAAGCAAGAGCAAAGTCCCAAAAGTTATTAAGAGGCAGTGAGATAAGAGATAAGATGACACTTAGTTAGGTTGTATATGTGTTTGGAGAGGGGAAGGAGTTGGAAGGAGGGAGAGAGGGAGGGAGAGAGAGGGACGGAGGGAGAGAGAGAGAGAGAGAGAGAGAGAGAGAGAGAGAGGAGAGAGAGAGAGAGAGAGAGAGAGAGAGAGAGAGAGAGAGAGAGAGAGAGAGAGAGAGAGAGAGAGAGAGAGACCCAAAAGTTATTAAGAGGCAGTGAGATAAGAGATAAGATGAGACTTAGTTAGGTTGTATATGTGTTTGGAGAGGGGAAGGAGTTGGAAGGAGGGAGGGAGGGAGGGAGAGAGAGGGACGGAGGGGGAGAGAGAGAGAGAGAGAGAGAGAGAGAGAGAGAGAGAGAGAGAGAGAGAGAGAGAGAGAGAGAGAGAGAGAGAGAGAGAGAGAGAGACCCAAAAGTTATTAAGAGGCAGTGAGATAAGATTGGTTTAAAAAAAAAAATCAAGTCATGGTTTGCCCTTGTTTCTGCTTTTACAATGTTTTTTTCTCTCTCTTAGCACTTCAATTCTCTAGTTGAATAACATTTAATCTAAAGCTAAAGAGTTGATAAATAAGGCTCACTGAATGTAAAGAAACTAATTTCAGAGTAGAAATTGTCGCCTCTCCAGTGTTTCTCATCTTGGAAAGGGATCTGAAGAGAAAATGCCAATTCTTTTGGACATTTTCTGCACTGTTTTTCTCCTTTATCCTTACCGGCAATAATAAAATGTTCCTATACCAGGAGACTGGATTTCCACTCTGTCCAGGCAAGCCAAATTCTATACCAGTACTGGTCCCCTTTCCTTTTTTTCAAAATTATATTTGTGCTACCACATCACCCATAAAATGTGATGCTTTGGTTAGCTTCTATTTCTGCAGAACTACAGAACTGTGTAGAAATGTTTGCAGTTTTTAACTAATTCTACAATGGTGGTTTTCCGGCAGCCTGAGAACTGTGTGAAGACTGCTCCAGAGGGCCTTCTCCAGCAAAGATTTGTGTACAGCTGTCTGCCTTGTGAATTGTTTTTTTGAATCTCACCACGAGCCTAAATATCTCTGCAAATTCAGCAACCAAAGTTTCATGAGCCTACACGTTAACTCCTTTTCCCTATGGAGATGGTCAAGTTGGCCAACCGTGCTATCATGCAGGTGGACAATGATTAGGATTAAATACCAATAGCACTTAGACTTATATACCGCTTCACAGTGCTTTACAGCCCTCTCTAAGCGATTTACAGAGTCAGCATATTGCAGCCAACAATCTGGGCCCTCATTTTACTGACCTCAGAAGAGTGGAAGGCTTGATTCAACCTTGATATGATTAAATATGAAGGCTTTGAGAAGGATATGCCCATAGTCTTGGATGGAGCCTTCATTTTAGATAGGGATAGTAATATTATAGCTATAAAAACATTTTCTAATGGAAGCTAATGTTAAGTAGAACATTAGTGTATAGATTATTGGCATCTTGGCATTAGTGATTGTCAGCATATCTTGTACACAACTGTTAGAGTGTGCACAGCGTGACTACTATTTTGAGACAACCCAGGGGCAAAATACAGTAGACAGAGGTTTTGTCTTAGAAACAAAGTTGGCTTTTATATAAGACTTATATATACATACATACACGTGTCAGGCAAATACTAGGCAATCAATCAATCTTCAATTCTACACTGGGAACCACAATGGAGATAGAATACAAGGAAAGAGATATATGAGGGGAGGGAGAGACGCCCACACATGGCCTCCCTTATATATACAGCTTCTTAAAGTGGCAGTAACCCTGCTGACTCATCCTCATGTCATCAACCCGGTTTACAGCCTTACAGCAGCTGGTAAGCTATTAAATCATCATTACCCTGACAAAAACGTCCTCTGTTATTCTGCCTAATTTTTTTTGAGAGTGGTAATAAAAGTAGCAGCAGACCAGGTGTGGGTTCTGGCCGGCATTACTGCTGGTTTGCTCATGCGTGTGCTTTGGCGTGTGCTGGATGCGTGCTGAGCTGGATGTGTCCATATGCATAGTTCAATGGAAATTGCTCTGCGCATGCACAGAACTCAAAAACATGATGGTGGCGGCAACAGTGGCGACCGGGGAACCGGTTCGGAGGTATGTCCAGCCCCGGTCGCTTCCAGTTCTATGACCCAGGCTGGCATACCACTACCAGTTCAGCCAAACTAGGTCGAACTGGTAGGAACCCACCTCTGGAGCAGACTATCCTGAAACTAGGAAAAAGAATACTTTCCCAGAGGTATCTCATTATGAAATGTCATAATGGACATGAATATGTGGTTATAGTATTATTGTTAGTCCAATGAAGTCAGCCAGATGTTCAGACGGGATTTGGCATTTTTATTCACCTTTTGAATCTTCCCCAGGGACCTGGGATAAGCAGATGTGGATGTATTCTGGGGTTAAAGTTATTGTCATAGGATGTAAGCTGTTCTAAGTAAGCTGCCTTTTGCAATTGATGGATGGTGAATTTGTCAATGCCAATTATAGCAATAGCAGTTAGACTTATATACCGCTTCATAGGGCTTTCAGTCCTCTCTAAGCGGTTTACAGAGTCAGCATATCACCCCCAACAACAATCCGGGTCCTCATTTTACCCACCTCGGAAGGATGGAAGGCTGAGTCAACCCTGAGCCGGTGAGATTAGAACAGCCGAACTGCAGAACTGCAGTCAGCTGAAGTAGCCTGCAGTGCTGCACTCTAACCACTGCGCCACCTCGGCTCTTACATGAACATTATGTTCAAGCGGTGTTCTAGTTGTTTTGGGATTGCACCCAAGGCCCCCTATTACTATTGGAACTGCCTTTGTTTCCTTTTCCCACAGTCGTTCTATTTCTGTTTGCAAGGTTTTTATATTTTGTTATCTTCTCCAGTTCTTTTTCTTATATTCTACTCTCTCCAAGTGCTGCGTCATCCACTATCCAAACTTTTTAAAAATATGTTATCATCATCAGAAGGTAGTGGGTTTTTTTTTAACACAATGCACAAATGTCTTTTTTTCTTTTTAATATGACCAGCTAGAATGGCTGATTCCGAATTTTAAGAAAATCATTTGCATATCTATCAGAATTTTTGATTATCGACTATGGTATTTATGTCATTTGGAAATATGGAAAAAGCAGCAGCAGCAATAAAATAAAATAAAAGGGGGAGGTTAAAAAAAAATCCCAGCTGTGTTTATCTGTTTTGTACACATGGAAAAGATAAAAAATGGGGAAAATTTTTCAGTTCTTATCTGCTATACTTGCCCAGCTGCGTGGGAATCAGTGCTGCAATCTCATCTGAAGTGGCGCTGAGAAATACTTCCCTTGCATACCTCAACATTCAGGCTTCTACTTTTGATCTATGGCCTAAAATAAGAAATCGCTCTGCTATTCACTGGTGTTTCAGGGACTTGCTTCACTAATAATATAACATTCAAGAGGTGGAAATGCTGTACAAGCACGCAGGCAAAGGAGGTGTTTGAATCCTTTATGTACTAAAATAGACTATTGTATGCTGCTCTATTTCTGATGTGTCTCAATGAAAAGAAATAAATACACAAGAGATTCCCACCCACCCCCTCCCATAAGTAGTGTGCCTACTCTTGGCATTCATTTTTCTCCCTTTAAACAGAAGTGTGCTGTTTTTGTACAGGGGAGATATTTAAAATTATGTTTGACTTGGAGTAATACAGTTCTTCCTTATTCTATTTGTGAATTAAATTGTTAGTACAGTATTCTATTACTATCACTCCATTATGCAAAGTAAAGATACACTGAGAAGGCCCCATAGACAGTTTATTATATAAAGTTGATGAAATGTAAAATCAGTCGCTATTTTCTTCTAAACATTTCCTTAGTCATTTGGGCAGGGGTCTTGAACCAGGTGTGGGATTGAAAAAGTTTAGCAACCGGTTCTCTGCCTGGTGGGTGTGGACTATTCAACCTTCTGCCCCACAGAGAGGGGGTGTTTTTGCCCTCCCCAGGCTCCGGAGGCTTTCGTTGAGCCCCCTAGAAGATGAAAATAGCCTCCTCCGGGCTCCGGAGGCCGCCTGGAGGGTAGAAACATGCACATTTTTGGACTTCCAGAACTTCTGGTAGGCACATTTTTTTGCCCTCCCCAGGCTCTAGAGGATTTTTCCGAGCCTCCGGGAGCGGGAAAATGGCTTCCCCCAACCTCTGGAGGCTGGAAAGAGGCTCGGTTCCCGACTTCCGTGAGGCCTGTTTTTTGGCCTCCCAGAGCCTCCGTGTGGTCCCTGCCCTTACCTGGCATCCAAAACGGGCCGCATGGAGACTCCTGGGAGGGGCGAAGTGGAGTGGGTGGGGCCAGCCAGTCCTTGGAACTACTGGTTCTGCGAACCGGATGTAAAATTAACATTCAGTTCTCCTGAACCAGTCCAAACTGGCTGAATCCCACATTCCTAAGTACAGAAATATTTTCTCGGTTCTGGGGGAGGAATGATAAAGCTTTCTGAGATTGGCCTATGAGGCCTGACTTTTGTGAGTGTGTGTTTGTAAATTAATGCAAATGTGTAGTCCCAGAACTAGGAAACAGAATTAAAAAAACTATCAAAAAAGAATAGAATAGGTAAGAAGCGCAAATTTTCTTTTTTTCCATAAAGCTTTTTTCTAACTTATAAGTAGTATTTCCAAGATACGATCAGAGTTGATCCTATCTGCCCTGCTGCTTCAGATATACTCTTTTCTTTTGCTTTTTTTATGAGTTTAATTTTAGGATATGTTATCTTTTATACTCGTAATTATGAAGATTCAGAGTCAGCTGTGTCCCATCATTCTAACAGCCGTTACTGTTTTCTGGGAAGCTGGTGGTTTGTTTTTTTTTAAAAAAAATTAAGGCTGGATAAAAGCCAAATGAATTTAATTGAAAGTTGGAAAAGCCATATAATAACATTGCATAAAAGCGTGATCCAAAACTCTTGAAACAGATGGCACCAGAAGGTATAATACGATGTAACTTAGTTATTGTATTTTTAGTTCCACTCTTATAATAAACACGATGGCCAAATAAAGTTTTAAAAGGTTATGGATTGCAATCATTTTCTTAAGCAGAAGTGACGGAATATACACACCGTATTTTTTGGAGTATAAGACACTCCACAGTATAAGACACACATTAGTTTTTGGAGAGGAAAACAATAAAAAATAAATCTGCCTCTGCCTACCTTCCAGTATCTATCGGTATTCATCTGGTTAGCCTGCTTGCAGCAAACAGCCTAGTCAGCTTCAGCATGTTATTGCAGTTTGATTTAGTGTGAACAGCTGATTGGCAGTTGTGTCAGCCTCCCAGAATACCGCCAATCAGCTGTTCCAGGCCGCAGGAATTACCAGAGCCCATCGCCGCCTCTGTGCATCATGGTTTTGGCCTCTGCGCATCGCATTTCTGGCTTCCACATGCCCCATTTCAGACCCGTTCCAGGCTGCTGGGATCACCACAGCACATTGGCACCAATCGCTGCCTCCATGCATCACGTTTTTGACCTCCCCATGTCATGTTTTTGGCCTCCGCACACCCCATTTTTGGCCTCCGCGCATCAGATTTTGGCCAGTTCCAGGCAGCGGGATTCGCCGCCACCAATCTCCACCACCTGGAACTAGCCAGAAAGGTGATGTGCAGAGCCCAAAAAATGCAACACAGAGGTGGCGCTTGGTGGCGATGTGTTGTGGCGATTCCCGCAACCTGTAACACGTCTAAAACAGGGCATACAGAAAAGCCAAACACACAATGCACAAAGGCCAAAAATAGCTGAAGGGTGGGGGCCAGCTTTGGCAATATTCAGTGTATAAGATGCATCACAATTTCCACTCACTTTTAGGGGAAGGGAAGTGTATCTTACACTCCAGAAAGTATGGTAATTAAAAACAAAACAGAGACATTCATCACCCGCTCAGCATGTAAGAGTGAGGGAAGGAACTCTGGAGGCTGGACACAGGGGAAATACATTCAGCTAGATCAGGAGTGTCCACCCTTGGCAACTTTAGGACTTGCAGATTTCAACTCGCAGAATTCTAGAAGCTGAACTCCACAAGTCTTAAAGTTGCCAAGGTTGGATACCCCTGAGCTAGATTGCTCTAATAGATCAGTGTTTTTCAAATTTGGCAACTTTTAAGATCTGTAGACTTCCAACTTCCAACAGAATGCTATCTGGGCAATTCTAGAAGTCCACATGTTTTAGGATTCCAAGTTTGAAAAACACTGTCAAAAATGGGCAAACTGATCCTTTTTAGGGATCTGTGCTTTGGTCTCCTTTCCTCCCGCCTTTTTTAACATATTACACATTATTCTGAGTAGCATATATATGAAGGAAGGCTCTAATAGAATCATGTGTAATGCATAAAAATATAGGAAGCCATCTAATGACCACTAATCTCCCCATCTTCATGGACCGTAATAGATGAGAAGATGATCACAATGATCTCAACAGAGGTTTTCCTCAGCTCTGTTTTGCCTGAATATGGAATATCTGTGCTCTGTCCTTGAGTTGTGATCAGTCTGGCCCTAGAAATAGACAGAAAGTTCCCTCAATCACAAGAATTGTCCTCTATTCTCTTTATTTATAGCATGAAGACCCTAAAAATAGACACACAGTTCTCCCAATCATAAAACTGTATGTTCTGGAATAATCGGATAATGAGGAAAAGCTGAGCAGGAGAGATACATGGACAGAAATCATTATTGATCTGATTTATCCTAGAACTGTTATCACTGGGAAAAAAATTACCCTGATATTTAAGATTCCTTTCACTTTTTGGGGAGGGGTGCCTCTTGGTTTTCCTCCCTCCCTTCCTTGATTCCTTTCCAGAGTCTACTAAATGTGCTAGAGACCTGTGTTGTTTTAAAGCACAACCTGTTTTGCAAAGAGATGTACTGCTATGAGGAAAAGGTCCAAGTGGGTGTAAGTATTTTTGACCCTCTTTTAAGCTTCTTTTCTCAGAATTGATCTAAAACTCGGTGTAAAGTCTATTAGTACAGAAATTGTAATGGAGCAAAGAAGGAAGACAGGGGCTTTAGGAAGACAACATTGTGGCAATTGAAGGTTTTGATGAAGTATTCTTGTTTTCCTCATTTTCATATCTTGGCTTTACATCAACCTAAAGACATTACATTTGTTCAACATAATCTATATATGGTGCAGTGGTGGGTTTCAAAAATTTGTTGGAGCCTCTTCTGTAGGTGTGGCCTGCTTTCCGGGTCCACTGGTGGAACCTCTTCTAACCGGTTCGGTAGATTTGACAAACCGGTTCTACCGAATAGATGCGAACTGGTAGGAACCCACCTCTGATATGGTGTACAGGAGCTTGTATCAAATTCTTCACAAAGTTTTGCTACAGTCCAAATGTTACTTGTGCTTAGTCCTGCAATTCTTCACTATTTCATATAGTTGGGTAATAATCTGAATTCAGAAGGAGGGGGGGGGGATATGCTTTGGGTGAAGGTTCATTTTGTGTTTGCCAGCAAATGTTTAAAAGATTTGTGCAGTGGGGCAGGGAAAATGGATGTAAGGAGATATTGAGAGGTGTGAAGTGTGTGTCTGTGCTCACTCAAGCTACAAATTCCCCTTCCCTTTTCAAATCCAGATTGTTGTACAGCTCTACCGTTTTGTCAATCCTACCAAGGGAAGTAACTGAAGATTTGAAATTTTCATTGTGAATTCTCGTAAGTCTTAATTTCGCTGGCCACCTGCGACTGTTAGATTTTATCAACAAGTCCAACATACAAAATATTTTGAAAAAATGAAGAGTGTTGTATTAAGTGTTATGGAAAAATGGCTGGTTCACTCACACCCAATGAAATATTTTTAATCTGAAAGTGGCTTAAGGGAGGAGAGTATCTGACAAAAATATGTTTAGAAATAGTAAAGGTAAGGAGGTAGGACCATTGATTTAAGTGTTGCACTAAGGCCATGGAGACACGGGTTCAAATCTACATACATCAATGGAATCTCACTGGGTGATGTGGAACGGCTTCACAAGGATATTGTTGATAAAAATATAGATGAGGGAATGCTATATTGATACCTTTAGCTGCTGAAGGAAAGATAGGATATAAGTCAACTAAATTAATTGATATACCTTTGAACTGAGCTCAGCCACTGGACATAACACGGAGACTTTTGGATAACAATCCATCAATGGATTGCAACTTCTGCCTTTGGTTGTCTCACCTGGATTCCAGGTAAGACAATATTATTTGCAAACAATGTAAATGCCATAAAGACAAGCAAGCTCTTCAGAATAGATTGGTCACTATGGAAACATGAAGATCAGGGAATAAATGAGCTGCAATTTTAAGACTCAACATCCTTTCCCAAGAGGCTATGTGTGGAAAATCCCTGACAAGCTATTCTGGGCAAGCCTTGAGACAATTTGTCCACCACTCCATCCCTAAAAAGTCTTGCTTTGCTCTTTACTAATGCCTGGAGTTGTTTGGAATTGGGTAGTATATATGGTAAGTGCTTTAGTAATGAAAATAAATGTAGAATGTAGAACAATAGACTTGGAAGGGACCTTGGAGGTCTTCTAGTCCAATCCTCTGCTCAAGAAGGACACTCGATACAATTTCAGACAAATGGCTGTCCATCTTCTTGAAAGCCTCCAGTGATGGAGCACGCACAACTTTTGAAGGCAAGTCGTTTCATTGGTTAATTGTTCTGATTGTCAGGAAATTTCTCCTTAGTTCTAGGTTACTTATGTGTTTTATAGACAAATCTAAATGCAATGTTGCTTCAGAATGAACTTGCAGATGTACAGATTTACTGTTAAGCAACCCAAGTTGTCCTAGGATTCAGCAAATTTCAAGAGAAAAAAAAATCAGCTTATTTTAGTTTTAGGTTACTAATAATACCCAGCGAACATTTGGCTTTAAACATATTTAGAATTCCACAACGTTTGTGGAAATATTTGTCAAGTTCCTAATTAAAAGAAAGCTGGACAGAGTAAAAAGCCTGACAATTTACCAAGATGAAATGTTCCAGTGGTGGGTTTCAAAAATTTTTGGAGCCTACTCTGTGGGTGTGGCCTCCTTTGTGGGAGTGGCTTGCTGACCATGTGACCTGATGGGAGTGGCTTGCCGGCAATGTGTTCTCTCTCTCTCTCTCTCTCTCTCTCTCTCTCTGTCTCTGTCTCTGTCTCTGTCTCTGTCTCTCTCTTTCTGCTTCCTTTTGTCTCTCTGTCCCTTTTTTCTTTTTTTCTTTCAACTCTCTCTCACTTTTTTTCTTTCTTTTTTCTTTTTTCTTTATTTATTTCTTTCTCTCTCTCTCTCTCTCTCTCTCTCTCTCTCTCTCTCTCTCTCTCTCTCTCTCTGTGTCTGTCTGTCTGTCTGTCAGTGGTGGGTTTCAAAAAAAATTTGGAGCCTCTTCTGTAGGTGCGGCCTGCTTTCCGGGTCCACTGCTGGAACCTCTTCTAACCGGTTCAGTAGATTTGACGAACCGGTTCTACCAAATAGGTGCGAACTGGTAGGAACCCACCTCTGAAATGTTCCCTTAAATCTTGGGTTGTCCTCTATGAATGGCAGACTCATTTCTGTCTGTGGAAGCAAGAATCTCATTGGGAATCTCTTGTAGGAAGGAGGGTAGGAAAGTTAATTTCTCCACCCTACCTCCAATATCTCCAGCAATCCTGCCCAGTATTGTTTGTTTTGCTTGTTGACTTAGTGGTGGGTTTCAATTTTTTTAGAGCCTCTTCTGTAGGTGTGGTCTGCTTTGTGGGAGTGGCTTGCTGGCCATATGACCAGGTGGGAGTGGCTTGCCAGCCATGTGACTGGGTAGGCATGGCCAACTTGTAAAATGTGGTGAAACTCACTTAACAAAGCTCTTGCTTAGCAACCAAAATGTTGGCTCAGAAACTCTGGCATTTGAAGCACGCAAGTCTTAAAGCTGTCAAGTTACAAGACTCTTTCACCCCTAACCCTTTAGAAAAAAACCCCAGGGGTGTTCAAACTTGACAGCTTTAAGACTTGTGGACTTCAACTCCCAGAATTCCTCCTCTCGCTCTTCATCTTGATGATGTGCGGACGGGCGGGGGGAGGGAGCTGGAACCGGTTCTAAACGGCACTGTAGATTTGTGGAACCTCTTCTATAGAAGAGCTTAGAACTGGCAGGAACCCACCCCTGTCTTCAACTCAATTTTCAGTTTATCCGGAACGGCATTCTAATCCAGCCCGCTTTTTCTATTAGATTCGTATCTAAAGGTTTTCTGGGAAGCTGCGGAGTCCTTTGTCTGCAAAGTTTTTTTAAAAAATCTGTAATGCTGGGTGACCTTTGCACAAGTCTATTATTTGGGAGACACAGGCAGACCGGATCACTAAAACAAAGCTCTATTTCTCAAAACAAATAAGGACGAAATCTTAAGAGAGCTACTCAGTGGTTTCTTGAACAAATGGTATAACTTGATATCAGACTCATTATCGAAAAATGAAAGCCAGTTCAGATAGAAAACTGCATTTAAAGCTTTTAAAGGAGTCGATAAGAGTGTCCAGGAATCTATGTTGCAACAACAAGATGAGTTATTAGTACAGTTCCTTAATGGCTTTTATTGCTATTTAGGCCCATAAAATTTATATTGTATCTCTTAGGCAGGCCCGTTTCTTTTTGCCGGCAATTACCAGGAGTCAATCAGCAGCACAATAATCTGATTTCTGTATTGTTTTAACTCCTCAACAATCCATAGGAGTTTAATGAGTGCTTTGCAGTGGTGCATTCGTTTCCTGGTTGGAAAGTCTGCAAGCATTGTTAAAAATAGGACTATCGTTTTAATGGGTTGTAATTTATAAGGCTATGCAAGTGTGCTTAATGCAATCCTTTGCAATTTAAAATTGTGGGGAAAAGGGGGTGGTGGTGGAAGGGAAGGCAGGTAGTTGTCAAATGGAGAAAAATAAACCATTGTAGATTGATAGCCGGATTAAATAAATGTTTGGCTTAAGTAGGTTCTGCACCTAAGGTTTTCATAATTAGTAGAAAAACTCTCGAGTTGTGCTGTGAGTAATTTCATATTCTGCAGTAAAAGATCGTTGCTGTACACTTGGAATTCTGATAGTTGGGGGTGGGGGTGGGATTCAGCATAAAAGTGCGCTCTACATGGGGCAGCCCTTGAAGAGTATTCGGAGACTCCAACTCGTCCAGAATGCAGCCGCGCGAGCGATTGTGGGTGCACCTCGGTACATCCATGTTACACCTATCCTCCGTGAGCTCCACTGGTTACCGATCGGTCTCTGGATACGCTTCAAAGTGCTAGTCGTCACTTATAAAGCCCTTCATGGTATTGGACCTGGGTACTTGAGAGACCACCTGCTGCCAATTACCTCCCATAGACCCGTTAGATCGCACAGGGTCGGCCTCCTCCGGGTTCCGTCCACCAGCCAATGCCATCTGGCTACCACCCGGGGGAGGGCCTTCTCTGTGGCAGCTCCGGCCCTTTGGAACGAACTCCCCGCAGAGATTCAGACCCTCACCTCCCTCCAGGCCTTCCGAAAAGCTGTTAAAACCTGGCTGTGCCGGCAGGCCTGGGGTTGATGAGTTCCCCTCCCCTCTCGACTTGTGTGGCTGTGTGACTCTTGGTTATTTTAATCACTTGTATTGTGTTTTATGTTCCCTTTCCCCCTTTGAGTTGTTCGCTGCCCTGAGTCCCCTCCCGGAAAAGGGCGGCATACAAATAAAATTAATCCTAATCCTAATCCTAAAAGTGAATGAAATACCAGCAAGAGAGTTTGTTGTTCCTGTGAATAAATCAGCACTGTTTTAATCATGCTAACCGGCCCTGCCCGAAGGCCAAAGTTAGGTGCAGTAAAAGCAGATGCACAAAATCGTTGCCCTGAACACAGAAGTTCTGCTTCCGGAGACTTGGGCATGCCAGGAGTGAATTAACTGCTGTCCAAGCAGGAGCCTTTGAACATCTGCTGCCTGAATAATGGAATTGGATTCACAGTCTAAGGTTATGGATGGTATTCCCAACCTACTGTGACACAATTACTTTAAATTTAGAAGTATGTGTTAAAAATTCCAGAAGTAGCATCTTCCAAATCAGATTAAATATCTACCTAGCCTCCAGCTGAAAGGTTGGGGAAAACGAAGCAATGCCAAGGAGGAAACACTTCGACTTCGTTCATTCCCTCCCAGGAGCCTCACCTATATTTAGGTTAGTTAGCAGTTAGTTAGCAGTTAGACTTATATACCGCTTCATAGGGCTTTCAGCCCTCTCTAAGCGGTTTACAGAGTCAGCATATCGCCCCCAACAACAATCTGGGTCCTCATTTTACCCACCTCGGAAGGACGGAAGGCTGAGTCAACCTTGAGCCGGTGAGATTTGAACAACCGAACTGCAGAACTGCAGTCAGCTGAAGTAGCCTGCAGTGCTGCATTTAACCACTGCACCACTTCGGCTCTTAGGGCCATCTAATCCCATATAGACATAAAGATTGCATTGCGTTGATTTCCACAGTTTTAATCCTAGCATATATTCAACTGAAGCAGAGTTCAATGAGCCGTAGTGGTGCAGTGGTTAGAGTCAGTGGTGGGTTCCAATTTTTTTTTTTACTTTCGGTTCTGTGGGCGTGGCTTATTTTGTGGGCATGGCTTGGCAGACATGTGACTGGGGTGGGAGTGACTTGGTGGTCATGTGACCAGGTGGGCATGACTAGGTGGGTGTGGTCATATCGGTGGTCATGGCCAACTCAATGTCACTCACATGGAGGGGCACCTCACCTGGCTTCTCCTTCCAGCGAGTCCGTGCCTAATCTTGCATATTATGGTGGGATAGGAAGCTTTTTCAAAGTCATCTTCCCCTTAGTAAAAGGGGGAGTGTACTTTTACTAATTATAAATGATTAAAGGCATAGCGAAGCGAAGACTGATTATTTAGGCGCGAAAGCGATTGATATATAGAATAACCCATTCCCCACCCCTTGGCATCCCAGTCACAGTCCAATCATAATTCTCCCAAGTGTCAGGTGTGAGATAACTTCAAAAGGCATCGCCAAGATGGAATGTCGGTGCCGTTAGTCTTGGCGGGAACCTCCTACGCATGCGTAGTCCGACAAGCAGCTGAGCTCCAGAATCTTCCTCCAGCACAATTAGTAACCCCTCCCAAATACCATGCCCTCCCTCCCCGCTTCATGGCAGCCGAAGCAGCAGCAAAGCAGAGGCTGACAGACACTAGCCAATAAGATGAGATTTTGCTGTCAGAAGACTGCCAGATGTACATTTCCAAATATTGTTTATCGCCATTCACTTGATAAGACAGAGTAGAGAGATTTATAAAGAATAACAGAGTTGGGAGGGATCTTGGAGGTTTTCTAGTCCAACCCTTGCTGAAGAATGAGATGAGACCTTATAGTATTATGGACAAATACTATAAAAACCTCCAGTGATGATATACCCACAATTTCTGAAGGCATCTCATTTCTCTAATTGTTCTGTCGGAAAATTTCTGATTTCTAGGTTGGATCTGTTTGATAAGTTTCCATCTCACAGATCTTCCAGTTGAGCCAGGCACCCCCTATTCTATACATTTGTTCTTGCCTGTGTAAAATCTTACTTTACTCTCAATTAAATTGCATTTTTGGTGAGAAACGATGTTCTACAGTGGTATTCAGTTTACTACAATGTTTTTTGCAAAATGCATTTAAGCTTGAAGAATACACATCTGCTTATACTGATAAAGATTATTCTTTTTGAACATTAAAACATACAGTCAATCAAATATTTCCAATCCTACAATTGAAAACACATTTTGAAAGGCAGTTTCAAAACAGTTAGTGGATGTTTTACCATTGTTTCTCTTCTCCTGCTTTTTTTTCCCCTTGGGCCTCATTGCAATATTCCAAAATTCTCGCAGATCCTTCACAAAGAACCAGTTCTAATTTAACTGGAATACAAAACAATCTTTCTGGTCTGGAATTCCCTGACTCACACATACACTCCTCAGCTCCACAACACTTCTCAATGTTTTCCTTTCCTTTCTGTTATGTACAGAAATGTGCTTCTCTTTTACTGCTCATTTTCAAATTAACCCTCCCATGATAGCAATAGCAATAGCAATAGCAGTTAGACTTATATACCGCTTCATAGGGCTTTCAGCCCTCTCTAAGCAGTTTACAGAGTCAGCATATCGCCCCCAACAACAATCTGGGTCCTCATTTTACCCACCTCGGAAGGATGGAAGGCTGAGTCAACCCTGAGCCGGTGAGATTTGAACCGCCGAACTGCAGAAAGCAGTCAGCTGAAGTGGCTGCAGTACACCACTCTAACCACTGCACCACCTCGGCTCTTTTTCATTTCATTCAGGTAAACTCAAAAGGCAACACTTCTTTCCTAAGTTGTCAAAATGGAAAGTGCTCCAAAGGGAATTACTCATGTAATGATCATGGTACCAAGTGGCTTGGGGAAGTTTTTAGTAAGGAAGAATATTGTTAAGGTAAAAGGTCTTAGTCTACCGTGTAACTTTTAGCTAAACTCTGTTACTAAGACTCCTGAAAATGTAGCATGATGTTCCTCTTAATGATTGGTTTATAACAATGTGTGCTTCCGGGATTGGTTCATGGCAATATCCCAGTGGTGGGTTTCAAATTTTTTGGAAACCTCTTCTGTAGGTGTGGCCTGCTGCTTTCCGGTTCCACCGGTGGAATCTCTTCTAACCGGTTCGGTAGATTTGATGAACCGGTTCTACCGAATAGGTGCGAACTCGTAGGAACCCACCTCTGCAATACACGCTATTCAAATCATATAAAAAGGGAATTGAATTGAATTGAATTTATTATATTTCTATGCCGTCCTATTCCCAGAAGGGACTCAGGGCGGCTCACAAATCAAGTCAGGGGAGGGAGGGGATACAAATAGGAAAAGACCTGGACAATTTAAAAACAATCAACAGCCATACCATTTGAGCAGGGACAAGAACTCATCAGCCCCAGGCCTATCGGAAGAGCCAGGTTTTAAGGGCTTTGCGGAAGGCCTGGAGGGTGATGAGGGTTCGAATCTCCACAGGGAGCTCGTTCCAGAGGGCCGGAGCAGCCACAGAGAAGGCCCTCCTCCGGGTGGTCGCCAGTCAGCATTGGCCAGTGGATGGAATTCGGAGGAGGCCTAATCTGTGGGATCTAATCGGTCTGTTGGAGGTAATTGGCAGCTGACGGTCTCTCAAGTACCCAGGTCCAATACCATGAAGGGCTTTAAAAGTGATGACTAGCACCTTGAAGCGTATCCGGAGACCAATAGGTAGCCAGTGCAGCTCGCGGAGGATAGGTGTACCGAGGTGCACCCATGATCGCTCGCGCGGCTGCATTCTGGACAAGCTGAAGTCTCCGAATGCTCTTCAAGGGCTGCCCCAAGCCAGGATGTGCTCATTTTGAACTTGCCTTTGGGTAACATTTTTATTTGGAAGTCAAAATTCTCCTTTATTTTCCACTAATCTGGTGTGGTTCATTGGGCCTGCAAGCCAGAAAGCCTAAGCTTTCTGAGATAAAATTATGGTTATGATATACAATGTCTCCGGGCTTTTTACTCCTATGCCGTCCAGTTCTTAAACGCTCACGCAAAAAAAAAGGGTTTGGAACCACAAATTTAAAAATCCAGAACTGAGGCTTCCCACCCTCCCCTGTGCCAGGCCAAATTCCAAAGGTAACCAGGACAGATGCTCCGCCAAAAGGAGTTCAAGAGCCGATTATTCACGCATACCATAAAGAGTCTCCCATTGAAATGTGCACCTCCTGTTCCCATTTAGCAAAGCAGCTAATTCAGATGCTTAACTGCTGAGCCAAACATAGCACTGAAAAGTCTCAAGTGTAGAATGAGGAGTTGAATCACTGCTGATTAAGGAAGCAAACAAGGAAGAAACCTATTTAACTTTGCACGAGTCCCAATTCTGTTTTAACAAGGCAAGGCCACTCAACTGCAGAGGCAAAGATCAGCTAAAAAAAAGTCCTGAAGGAGATGAGATTTAAGATTTAAGATTTAATTTATTTGTATGCCGCCCTTCTCCGGGAGGGACTCAGGGCGGCGAACAACTCAAAAGGGGAAAGGGGATAAAAACACAATACACGTAATTAAAATACACAAGAGTCATACAGCCATACAAGTCGAGAGGGGAGGGGAACTCATCAACCCCAGGCCTGCCGGCACAGCTAGGTTTAGACGTCTTTCCGGAAGGCCTGGAGAGGGGTGAGGGTCCGAATCTCCGCGGGGAGTTCATTGAAAAGGGCCGGAGCTGCAACAGAGAAGGCCCTCCCCCGGGTGGTAGCCAGATGGCATTGACTGGTAGACGGAACCCGGAGGAGGCCGAGGGTGGGAGGGGGAGGGGGAGGGGGAGGGTGGGAGGGGGAGGGGGAGGCTTGAACAAACTTGCAGACAAGGAGCTTATCATCCCAAAATGCAGCAGAGTCCATCCATCAGTTATCAATGCAATTAAGGTAGAATTTTAATTGCTTGACCAAATGTTCAGTTCAAAAAGAAACGACGGGCAGTGAGAAAACAATTAGGGCATAAGCTGTTTATATAATTATAATTATATTTATATAATTATAAATAATGTACATTATTATTATTATACAATTGTATCACAGCGGCCAGTTGTTTCGCCGGATTTGGCATTGGTTACTAGTCGGGCCCCACCCAGGGGCCTAGGACGTCGTAACGTATTTTCGTAATATGCGTGCAGATCCAAGCAGTGCGGCTTTTTGCATTTGACGGATGGTGATTTTGTCAATTTTTAACTGTTTTAAATGTAATTCCAGTGCTTTTGGAATAGCACCCAGTGTGCCAATTACCACTGGAATTACCACTGCTGGTTTGTGCCATAGTCGTTGAATTTCGATTTTTAAGTCCTGGTATCTTGCGATTTTTTCATGTTCCTTCTCGGCGACCCTGCTATCACCTGGTATTGCGATGTCTATGATTGTAACCTTACTTTTCTCAACCAGTGTGATGTCTGGTGTATTATTATTATCATTAATATTAATATTATCATTAATATTAATATTAACATCGATATCAATATCAATAATACCACTAACATTAATATTAATATCAATATTAATAATATTAATAATAATATTATATAACTATAAATAATATAAATATAAATAATTAGGGCATAGGCTGCTTAAAGGAACACGGTGGCTCAGTGGTTAAGACACTGAGCTTGTTGATCAGAAAAGTCAGCAGATTGGCGATTTGAATCCCTATTGCCATGTAATGGAGTGAGCTCCCATTACTTGTCCCAGCTTCTGCCATTCTAGCAGTTCGGAAGGATGTAAAAATGCAAGTAGAAAAATAGGAACCACCTTTGGTGGGAATGTAACAGCGTTCTGTGCACCTTTGGCATTTATTCATGCTGGCCACATGACCACGGAGACGTCTTTGGACAGCGCTGGCTCTTCGACTTTGAAACGGAGATGAGCACCGCCCCCTAGAGTCGGGAACGACTAACACACTTGTGCAAAGGGAATCTTTACCTTTACCTTTTAGGCTGCTTATGCCTGTCTCCCAAATAGGGGCAGATTTTGCAGGTGCAAAAATTGTAAAAATGTTGTTTTAGGGCAGCCAATCCTTGGTGCCGGCCTCCATTTTCCTTTTTATCAGTGTTTCTCAACCTCAGCGATTTTAAGGTATTGAGTTTAATTTCCAGAATCTCCAGCCATGATATGTTATAGTTGCTGAGACTGAGAAATCCTGGCTTAAATCTCCTGGTCGTAAAGCAACAGGAATTGGCTGCTTCCTAATCGAAGGGGCCCCGCTATAAATAAGGAGTGTGTTTGTCAGTATGGAAGCTGTGTCCTTCCAGTGTTGTGGGGAGTTACTTCCCATTGATTTTTTTTAAAACATGAATTTACCTTATTGCCCTTGTTTTTCCTAAAAAGAAATTGGATGTCACTTGTTCTTCCTCCATCAAAATGAAGGATAGAGTCTTGCTGTCCAAGATTGTGGAGCGATTATGCTCAAAGGAATTAGCAAGCAGAATTGGTCTCCTTTGCAAGGCTGCAATCTTTAAACTGAGAGTACTTGTGCAAACGACTTTGTGTATAAATGCAGTTGTTTGAGGCTGTTATTCTTTTAAATGATGAGTCTATATCTTTCTAGGGATATTTATACAAACTTGAAAGAGTTCAGAGCATTCCATCTGTTCTGAACAATCCTTTCTAGAAAAAAAAACACAAAAACTGGAACTTAAAACCTTTTATTGCTCTGCAAGGCAGCTGAACAGAGCTTTTCGTTCTTATTTTATTCTCGGATTGCCTATGGCCATTTTATATAAATTCATGGCGGAGGTATAATTTGAAGAATGCACAGTTTGGTTGTTCAAATCTAATATACCACACTGGTAAATATAATGAAAGAAGAGGAATGAAACTCAAAGATGGATGCTTGAGGAATCTGGTTTTTGGAAATTTCTATATAAGCCGATCCGTGCCTTCTGGACTAATGTGCACATTGAAAAGTATAATAAATTTATTTTTGAATTTAGTGTATTTTCCGTTGCAATTGACATCTTAAAAAACAACTGCAAAAGGTGTTCAGAAAAGAGTGAGAAAAATATCAAAATGCAGAGGTTTTTTTTTTTTAATGCAGATTAATTTCGGAATAGGATGGAAAGCCATTTATGACCAATGTGTGTGAAAAATGACATCCCCAGGAGCGAGTTTTTAACTTGGATAATTTTGCAAAAATCTTACATCTTTTAATGAGATTCAAATCTCTATATTTTTGGGGAGAAAACAGAGAATATCAAAAAGGTTGACCGATCCCATATTGTTACATTGAAGTAGGACTCTTTGATCTGCAAAACTCCAGACAAACACTAGATAGAGCAAAGAGCGATGGAAAACTCCCATTTGCTAACAACTTGTGATTGTTGGAAATTGTGCAGCTGAGATTTCATAGTCGTAACTGAAGCTTATATTATTTCCTTGAATTATTTTGGTACTATAGAGCAGTGTTTCCCAAGCTTTTGACATATGTGTACCCCTTCTATAATTTTCATAACGCTGAGTACCCCTCATAAAAAACATATGCTTTAATAAAAATCAAAATATATTTCTTTTTTTGGTACATATGCAAAATAAACGAAAGTTATATTATAAAGAACATTTATTTGATTCAATGAGAAGGATGAAATTGTTTATGTTGAGATGGCAGATCACCATAATTTGGTTCCCTGGTTGTTAATTTTAATCTGAGATGCGGTTCCACGTCCAATAGTCTGTTCCTTTTTTTCGACTTAATGTCTACAAATGCAGAAAAAAGCAACTTTGCATAAATATGAAGTTGGAAAGATGTATTTCAGGACTTTTTCTGTTAAAACTGGATACAACACGTACCCCCACCAAACTCTTCCCGTACCCCTGGGGCAGAGGTGGGTTCCTACCAGTTCGCACCTATTCGGTAGAACTGGTTCGTCAAATCTACCGGACTGGTTAGAAGAGGTTCCACCAGTGGACCCAGAAAGCAGGCCACACCTACAGAAGAGGTCCCAAATTTTTTTGAAACCCACCACTGCTAAAGGGTTAGGGGTGCAAGAATCTTGTAACTTGACAGCTTTAAGACTTGCATGCTTCAATGCCAGAGTTTCTGAGCCAACGTAACTGGAGGAGGAATTCTGGGAGTTGAAGTCCACAAGTCTTAAAGCTGTCAGGTTTGAAGACCCCTAGTTTTTTTTCTAAAGGGTTAGGGGTGCAAGGATCTTGTAACTTGACAGCTTTAAGACTTGCATGCTTCAATGCCAGAGTTTCTGAATAGCTACTTGGACCGACCTAAATACTAATTCATAATTTCATATCCAGTCACATGGGCAGCAAGCCACTCCCATCCGGTCACATGGGTGGCAAGCCACTCCCACAAAGGAGGCCACACCCACAGAGTAGGTTCAAACAATTTTTGAAACCCACCACTGATCTGCAGTTATATTTTGATCAATCTATATATGCACGCGTACCACACTTTGGGAAACACTGCTATAGAGTACAATACCATTGCCAATTTACATGTACTGTATGCTTGTCTTAAGCTTCTCAGTCTAGCTTTTAAGAGCCAATTAAAATGAACTCTGTTTCCTATGTACCAGTAAGTAGTTTTGAAAAAATAGGGCCAAAATCATTTGTATGCTTAAATAAAGGAATTAAGGCCCTGTAAGCAATTTAACATAGCCAACAACTCAACGTTTAATTTCTACCCCAGATCATGAGACTATAAAAGTTAAATCACTTCATTTTTTTCCCCCCACAATTCTACTGGCCTGATACCATATTTATGGATGAACATGCCAATAAAATGGCTATTTTGGGATGCCGAGCCTTCTGTTCTGTGATTTCTGCTGCATTTTTCTGGCGAGCCCATAATTAAACATCAAGGCAGAATCCTGTTTTTCTCATGCAGACATTTAAAGTAGTTGATTTTTGATTAATAACACAGAAAATAAGAAAAATAGTGACACCACCATTTTTTAAAATTATTGACATATAAACAGAGGGACATTTTGAGGATTTGATATTTGGAGCTTCCTTGCAGTTTAAGTACACAAATACAATATATTTATTTTATCCAGCCTATGGTAGGTAGAATACTGCATCCACACTATATAAAAGATGTTGAGACTCTAGAGAGAGTGCAGAGAAGAGCAACCAGGATAATGAGGGGACTGGAGGCTAAAACCTATATAAGGAGTGGTTGCAGGAACTGGGCATGGCTAGTCTAGTGAAGAGAAGGACCAGGGGAGACATGAGAGCAGTCTTCCAATATTTGAGGGGCTGCCACAGAGAAGAGGGGGTCAAGGCTATTTTCCAAAGCACCTGAAGGCCAGACAAGGAATAATGGATGGAAACAGATCAAGGAGAGATTCAACCTAGAAATATGGAGACATTTTCTAACAGTGAGAACAATCAACCAAGGGAACAGAAGTTCTCTTCAGAAGTTGTGGGAGCTTCATCCCTGGAAGCTTTCAAGAAGAGACTGGACTGCCATCTGTCAGAAATGATGTGGGATCTCCTGCTTGGGTGGGGGAGGGGGTGTTGGTCTAGATCAGTGGTCTCCAACCTTGGCAACTTTAAGACTTGTGGACTTCAACTCCCAGAGTTCCTCAGCCAGCTTTGCTGGCTGAGGAACTCTGGGAGTTGAAGTCCACAGGTCTTAAAGTTGCCAAGGTTGGAGACCACTGGTCTAGATGATCTATAAAATCCCTTCCAACTCTGTTAATCTGTATATGAATGTTGAGATTAGATGAAGTTGATACACGTTTAAATAAGATCTACATTCATCACCCTTCCATACAATTGCAAATGCAGTTATTTTTATTCCATTCTGTTATTATGTCAAAATCTGGATAACCTGTGGTTAGCCTCACTTATGCCATGCTGAAACATGTCAACTTCAAACTGGCTTGTGTTTGACACTCCGATTGAGGCGTTCAAATCCAAGAGGATATTTAAATCCCATATAACTGAAATGGGTTTTGCATCCCGCATGGAGGCCTTCCTTCCTTAGTCAGCTTTAGTGAGCATCAGGATTCAAACAATAATTTTACTCATGATTATCCGGATCCAAGTCAAGCCCGGCATGATTTGGTGTATCAATAAATCACTGGGCTTGTTAGTTGTTTCTCTAAATCATGGTTCATCTTTAGCACTTAGTTCAGTTGTGTTTATTTATAGGCCGCCCTTTTCCCTGAGGGGACTCAGGGCGGCTAACAACTCATATAGGAGGGGAAGACGTACAATAACAAAAAAAACAACAACACAATGTATAATTAAAATCAAACAACATTCATTCAACATTCGGGTGGGGGCGGATTATGCTCTTTACCCCCAGGCCTGGCGGGATAGCCAGGACTTGAGGGCTGTGCGGAAGGTCTGGAGGGTGGTGAGGGTACGAATCTCCACGGGGAGATCGTTCCAGAGGGTCGGAGCTACCACTGAAAAGGCTCTCCTCCGCCTAGTTGCCAGCCGGCACTGGCTGGCAGATGGCACTCGGAGGAAGCCTAATCTGTGAGATCTGATGGGTCGAGAGGAGGTGATTGGCAGGAGGCGGTCTCCCAAGTACGCAGATCCACTACCATGAAGGGCTTTGTAGGTAGTAAGAAGCACCTTGAAGCGCACACGGAGATCAACAGGTAGCCAGTGCAGCTCGCGGAGGATAGGTGTTATGTGGGTGAACCAAGGTGCACCCACAATCACTTAGAGTTACCAACACGTTGCCCATAGAAAGCAAAGCTTTTGATCACCCAGTGGAAATGATGGGAGAAGATAAGCATAGGAGGTCTGATCATAGCATATATGATTACATTTCAGTTACTCTTCAGTATACAGGTGCTTTAATGTTTTGAAGAGGAATGCTTTGATTGTGCCAGTGGGCTTTCAAAGTGCCTCCTTCAAATCGAGTTTCGAGTTTAATAAAATTTGTATGCCGCCCACTCCCATTGGGACTCTGGGCGGCTCACAGCAAGACAAAAGAAACATTTAAAATTTAAGAATAAAAAATACAATTAAAATTCCATATCATTCATTCCATATAAGCGGGGCTGGATATCAATCAACAGCCCCAGGCCTGCCGGAACAGCCAGGTCTTGACGGCTTTACGGAAGGCCAGAAGAGTAGTAAGGGTCCGGATCTCTACAGGTAGATCGTTCCACAGGGCCGGCGCAGCAACAGAGAAGGCCCTCCCCCAGGGGGGCTGCCAGCCGGCATTGTCCGGTTGACGGCACCCGGAGGAGGCCCAACCTGTGCAATCTTGTTGGTCGTTGGGAGGTAAGTGGCAGGAGGCAGTCTCTCAGGTAGCCAGGTCCTAAATCATGTAGGGCTTTAAAAGTAACGACTAGCACCTTGAAGCGCGTCCGGAGACCAATGGGGAGCCAGTGCAGCTCATGGAGTATAGGTGTAACATGGGTGTATCTAGATACACCCCATATCGCTCGCACGGCTGCATTCTGCACCAACTGTAGTCTTCGAACACTCTTCAGGGGCAGCCCCATGTAGAGCGCGTTACAGTAATCCAGTCTTGAGGTAACGAGGGCATGAGTGACTATTCGAAGTGCCTCCTGGTCCAGGTAGGGCCACAACTGGTGCACCAGGCAAACCTGGGCGAAAGCCCCCCTGGTCATAGCCGACAGATGGTGCTCTAACGTCAGTTGCGGGTCCAGGAGGACACCCAAATTGCGGGCCCTCTCTGAGGGGTGTATAATTTAACCCCCCAGGCTAAGAGGTGGAATGTCTGGACTATCCTTGGGAGGGAGCATCAATAGCCACTCGGTCTTGTCTGGATTGAGTGCAAGCTTGTTCGCTCCCATCCAGACCCTGACAGCCTCCAGGCACTGGAACGTCACTTCCACTGCTTCGCTGAGTTGGCAGGGGGGGGGCAGATACAATTGAGTATCGTCCGCATATTGATGATATTTGATCCCGTGCCGGTGTATGATCTCACCCAGCGGCTTCATGTAGATGTTGAATAGGAGGGGGGACATTACCGAACCCTGCGGCACCCCATATTTGAGGGGCCTAGGGGTCGACCTCTGTCCTCCAACCAACACCGACTGCGACCTGTCCGAGAGGTAGGAGGAGAACCACCTTAAGACAGTGCCTCCCACTCCCACCTCCTCTAACGGTCGCAGAAGGATACCATGGTCAATGGTATCGAAGGCCGCTGAGATTGCAAATGGTTTGCAATGTATGGTATCATAAAGAGCCAGTTTAGTGTTCTGGTTAAGGCACCAGGATAGATACTGGAAGATCATGAGTTTCATTTCCCACCTTTCTTTACTCCACTTTAGGCACAAAGCCAGCTAGGTGACTTTGAGATATTATCTCAGTCTAAGGATAATGGCAATGGGAAATCACATTAAAAAAAAATATTACCAGGAAAACGGCAGAAACTATTCCAGGCAGTTGTCAGGAGTCAAGATTGATTGGAAGACACAAAATGATGGCATAAGCTTTTGTGCGCTAAGATTCACTTTGTCAGGAATTGCACCTCGTTTCCTTATTTCTCTTACTGGAATGGAATTAGTGAACTTCTTAAACTTTGGAAAATTGAATACCCCAAGCAGATCGTACAAGATGAAATTAGCAAGAGGAGAAATGTGGGTAAATGTTTTCAGAGCTTGTTTCTTCTTTGGGAATGGTTTTAGAATCCATTCATACACTGATAAGAGGTTTATAACTGAGTACTGAACCACTCAGCAAAATTGTGGTTACAGCTGCTATAGTACAGATGAAAATAACTTCCCTTTATCTCTCAGAGGCTGGATTCATTCCATTATTTTTAAAACTCTTGTCGGAACAGATGCATTTCTCTATGGTATTGGTAAGCTGTAACATTCAGAACACACTCAATATACATTACCACGCTTCACCGGTTTACAGTAGCAAAATCTCCCCGGATCCAGTTGATCCTTCTGTTTTTTTCCTTCACTATCTTTCTGGGCATGATTTTTCCCTTGTTAATTTTTATATATTATATATTAGCTGAATATTCAGCTCCTCTCCCCTTCTCTCCCTCAGGCTTGCCCCACAGAATCCTCCCCATCCTATCCCTTTCTCTCCCTTAGGCTTGCCCCACAAAAGCCTCTTTTCCTCTCCTCTCCCCTTCCCTTCCTCACGTTTGCCCCACAGAAGCCCCACCTATCTTATCCCCTTCTCTCCCTCAGGCTCCTCTCCAAACTCCCAGCCAACAGGCCAGATGAGTGACATGCTGGCTATGCCCACATTCAAGTTTTCAGGTTGGGAGGGGAAGTAGAACATCGAACTCCTTAGCATCAGAGCGTGTTAATAATACTATACGAAATACTAATGCGCTGGTGGTCATTTCGAAAAAATCCTTTGTTACCAAGCACCTAGAATCCAAGAGGAACATCTGTGACAATTTCAAATTTGTAGGGCTACGGTTCTGGAGATTTGATGATTCCTGCATGAGTGTTTTTGCATATAGATAGATAGATAGATAGATAGATAGATAGATAGATAGATAGATAGATAGATAGATAGATAGATAGATAGATAGATAGATGATAGATAGATTGATTATTGCAAAATGGGCTCTTAGTTCAGATCTCTAGACAAGACATCATTAATGTATATGGATTGAATTGGGCTCAGAATAACAAAAGTTGGAAGTTGGAAGGGACCTTGGAGGTCTTCTAGTCCAATCTCCTGTTTAGGCAGAAGACTTTATACCATTTCAGACAAATGGCTGTCCAATGTCTTCTTAAAAAGCCTCCAGTGATGAAGCACCCACAACTTCTGAAGGCAAGTCGTTCTACTGATTAATTCACTGTTGGGAAATTTCTCCTTAGTTCTAGACTGCTTCTCTCCTTGATTAGTTTCCATCCATTCCATTGCTTCTTGTTCTGTCTTCGGGTGTATTGGATAATGGGTTGACCCCCTCTTCTTTGGGGCAGCCCCTGAGATATTGGAATGGCACTATCATGTTTCTTCTAGTTCTTTTTTTCATTAAACTTGACATACCCAGTTCCTGCAACCATTCTTCATATATTTTAGTTTCCTGCCCTTTAATCATCTTTGTTGCTCTTCTCTACATTCTTTCTAGAGTCTCAATTTTTTTTTATATTGTGGCAACCAAAACTGGATGCAATGTTCCAAGTGTAAAATATTCCTTGTAAACACTTTTATTAGTAATATATCCCACCTCTTTAATATTCAGCTTCCTCTGGAAGCAATTGGTAACAAAGATGTTTCTCTCCATACTAAGTTTTTAGTAGTATAATGAAAGCAGAGAAGTGTCTTAAATAACCCACATACTCTAATAATAGAGTTCCCTTTCTCCATTAGATTCTCAAAATAAATTATATATTGCCTCCTCCTTTTTCCTTTGAAAAGTGGTTATCTACAATCCAGGAAAATTCAATTGAAGAACTTGCCAGAATTTTTAAAAATAGGACAAAGTTGTCTCTTATTTATACGTTTTTCAATTAATTCAAGTGCCATAAAGTTATCTTGCAGATCCTCCTGTTGTAAAAATTACTTGTTCTCCAAGTTGTCATATGACAAACAAAATAAAATATAAAATAAACAGATTTCTTTATCTGGATAGGAGTGTCTTGAATTTAATAAACAAGTTGTTACATTTAATCAGAAAGAGGGACCTTTCTGGGCAATTTGACTGCAAGGAAATATTTTCATTACTTCTTAGCCTAAAAGAAGGGGGGGGACTCTTAAATCTGAGAAGGGAGGAAGAGCCTTTTATTCAGAACTCATCCTCAACAGCACAGCAAAAAACAACAACAACAAATTATACAATTTGTGTATTTTTAGGGATTGTTGGTTTGACAGAGTGAATGGACATGTTTCTTGATAACATGTGATTTATTTAGATTTGATGACTGAACCATGTAGTTATGGAAATGAAGGCTATCAAGAGGAAAAAGTGGTCTTGACTTATTCCTATGATTTGAAATGAGATACAGAGCTGTGGCCGGAGATAAGAATCCATTTCTGTTTCCTAACACCCCCCCCTTTTTTAAAAAAAACCCAAATAATAATCTTTGGTCCAGAATGCAGCCGCGCGAGCGATATGGGGTGTACCTAGATACACCCATGTTACACCCATCCTCTGTGAGCTGCACTGGCTCCCCATTGGTCTCCGGACGCGCTTCAAGGTGCTAGTCGTTACTTTTAAAGCCCTACATGGTTTAGGACCTGGCTACCCGCCTCCTGCCACTTACCTCCCAACGACCAACAAGATCGCACAGGTTGCGCCTCCTCCGGGTGCCGTCGACCGGACAATGCTGGCCCCGGGGGAGGGCCTTCTCTGTAGCTGCGCCAGCCCTGTGGAACGATCTACCCATAGAGATCCGGACCCTTACCACTCTCCCAGCCTTCCGTAAAGCCGTCAAGACCTGGCTGTTCTGGCAGGCCTGGGGCTGTTGATCAATGTCCAGCCCCACTTAAGACAGAATGGATGGTGCGTAATTTTAATAATTGTATCTTTTTATCTTAAATTTTTAAATGCTTCTTTTATGTTGCCTGTAAGCTGCCCAGGGTCCCAAGGGAGTGGGCGGCATACAAATTTTATTAAATTGAAATTGAATCTTAGATTTTGTACCAGTTCAAATATTCTTCTGTTGGAATAAAGTTCCAAGTGGGGGAAAAGACATTGGAAATATGGAGGCTACTTGGAAAGATGATTTTAATGGTGGACAGGACAACATGGCTTGAGGTCCTGGGGAAAAGGGTGATCACATGCTTCAAGATATTGGGTAAAGAAGAGAAAGGAAAAGAGTTTTCTGAGAGTTCCTAGGTTTTTTATACTCTCTGTTTCCTGTCCCTGTGTAAGAAATGTATTCTGAGTGGTTGTCAGAGTTCCATGGGCAATGCAGATAGATAGATAGATAGATAGATAGATAGATAGATAGATAGATAGATAGATAGATAGATAGATAGATAGATAGATAGATAGATAGATGATAGATAGATGATAGATACTGTAGATAGATAGATAGATAGATAGATAGATAGATAGATAGATAGATAGATAGATAGATAGATAGATAGAAACTGTAGATTGGTAGATAGATAGATGATAGATAGATAGATAGATAGATAGATAGATAGATAGATAGATAGATAGATAGATAGATGATAGATACTGTAGATAGATAGATAGATAGATAGATAGATAGATAGATAGATAGATAGATAGATAGAAACTGTAGATTGATAGATAGATAGATGATAGATGATAGATGATAGATGATAGATAGATAGATAGATAGATAGATAGATAGATAGAAAAGTTCCCAGAGTTTTCCCAGAAATACGGTATCTGTCTGTCTGTCTGTCTGTCTGTCTGTCTGTCTGTCTGTATGTATGTATGTATGTATGTCTATCTGTCTATAGTTATCTATCTATCTATCTATCTATCTATCTATCTATCTATCTATCTATCTATCTATCTATCTATCTATCTATCTATCTATCTATCTATCTATCTATCTATCTATCATCTCTGGGAACTTTCTGTACAGAACTTCATTTCTTTCTGAAGCTCTACTTCTAGCCAAGCCAAAGTGGACCATTCAATTTAATGTATGGAAGTTTGAGACAGTACAGGGCCGAATTTAGCCTCTATGTTCTGCTTGACTGAAGAGGGGTGGTTAATGGCTAGGATAAAAAACAATTGGAGAATAATTGCGAGACTCTATTGCATTAAAATTACCATCTAAAATGAGAAATGGTTGAATTAGGCTGGTTAGAAAACAGATGGTTGACAATGGGAGATGATAGGCCAGGGCTGATTAGGAGACAATGACTTTAGCTGATGAGAGTGAACATGTTCGTTAATTAGAATCATTATTTAATAGTCTTAGGTGACTACTTGTTTTAGATGTTTTATGTTTCATTTGCAATATTTTATGTTATAAATCTCATCTGAGTGAATTCTAGGAGTGTTAATTTTATTCCACAGAACTGATTTGGATAACCATGGCTTAATACTCTACATAGAGTATTAGTATAGCTGTACTGTTCTCCCTTCAGAACCGGCCACTACATCTGGGCTATACAATTCCAGAAAAAACACTATGAATTAAAGCTTTGTGTACCTGTTTGATCTCCCTTAAAAAAATATATCTTCATACCTTACCTATCTGTGGTTCCATCTTTAGAAATAAAAGATTATTTTTTCAATATTCAGTGATGGAGTATGCCAGAAGATGAACTGAAGTGATTTACTAGGAACATCACTTCAAAAATCCCCACAGTATTATATTTAATAAGCCTGTTTTATTTGCAGTGTCTCAGTATAAGAAAGGATTTATTTAATTATTTGTATCTCACCTTTAATATTGTTATAAATAATTATAATAATTATATTATATTATCTTTATTATAATAATTATAATAAAGAGCTGAGGTGGCGCAGTGGTTAGGGTGCAGTACTTCAGGCCACTTCAGCTGACTGTTATCTGCAGCTCAGCGGTTCAAATCTCACCGGCTCAAGGTTGACTCAGCCTTCCATCCTTCTGAGGTGGGTGAAATGAGGATCCAGACTATAGGGGCGATATGCTGACTCTGTAAACCGCTTAGAGAGCGACTGAAAGCCCTATGAAGCGGTATATAAGTCTAACTGCTATTGCTATTGCTATAATTCAAGACGGCAAACATAACTGATGCTTCTTTCTCCTCCTATTTTCCCCTCAACCACAACCTTGTGATGTGGGTTGCTGAGCTAAGAGAGTATTACTGGCCAAAAGTCACCCAGCTGTTTTTCACGCCTAAGGTAGGACTAGACTTAAGTGTGAAAACTAGCTGGGTACCTTTGGACCAATCACCTGGAGACCTGGAGTTTTAGTTTAGTTTCCTGGTTTGGTATCTAAATCTGTAGTCTGAAAATAGATTTTTTTTTAAAAAAAAATTAAGTCCTGAGCTAGCCTTGTCTCTGTTATGCCTAATTTTATCTGATGGGATATATAATATTTTATTGTTTAAAAGCTGGGGAAAACTCAAAATGAAAAATTATAAATCCGTGAAGAGCCAGCATTTGCATCTTACTCTTAGAAATCTTTCTCTATCACTAATCGCTTTTCCTCTTAAGAACACTTTAGTTTTTTATCTCTTTTCAGGGGCTAGATTTACGATCTAGTTGATAAGTCTCTCAGCACATCTATTACCGATCTGGATGACTTGTAAGGGAGTTTAGCTGAAGAGCAGTATTAATTTATGGCTTATCAAAACTCTTGTCCGGGGGAAAAAAAAATGAATAGTACTCTCCTCTGAATTATACAAGTTGGCCATACTTGTAATTAATCTTTGAGGAAAAAGAACAATTGCAGTGTCACCCACATAAGGAAAGCTTGAAGAAACGATATAAAACAACCATGTGATTCGGACTTTGTTTCCTAAGCTCTTGCTTTCCCTCTTAAGTATGAATGTGATTTAATGTAACAGCCACCGATAATAACGGCCATCTGTCAAATTAAATCATGGATATTCAGCTCTTCTTGATTCTGCTTCATACTGACCTCAGCAACTGAATACAACTTTCGGCTACCTGGAATTACAGGCATGGATTACACAGGGAACTGGCCTGCAGTACTAACAACTACCTTACCGTAACTCCTGTTGCAAAAGGAAAGAATGAACACCAGATCTACTAACAATGAGAATGAAGCTTCGAAATCAGTCCTTCTGTAAGTAGCTTCTAAACTTAGATAAAATCCCTCTGGCAGATGTGCCACTTTGGATACTAGCGGAAGACAAATATATACCATTTTATTTAACAGCTGCTAAATGAATAACCCAAAGATGTTTGGGCAGCTGTGATGTAAGCTGATTCATCCTTCTTCTGATTTGCTTCCTGTTTCCTTCCTGATTTGGGGTTTTACAGTAGCCCTGATACCATGATCTTATCACAAATTTACATTTGCAAGACCAAGAGACGCCTAGTTCCCTGCCTAGGCTTTCTAACCTCTTGACAAGTTTTGTATGTTCTTCTGCTTAGTGTTTAGAAATGATGCTACCTGGGTGGTTCTTTTTTGGTTTTTTTTATTTTTATTAAAAAAATTTTTTTAAATTTAAAACAAGTACAACATCTTTCTTTACATGCTATAGAAAGTGTGTCAGTCGGTCACAAATAAACTTTCGTGCATCTCCTCCACAGTCAACAAACATAACTCATGTTAACTCGAGCATTTTAACTCAAATATTCATACATATCACCATCATCATATATCCATTTTCATTTGACTGTAATTATTATTTAAAAATATTAATAAAATAATAATCTTAAACAATACATGCCCACACCAGTGGGAAAAGAAAAAATAATAATAATAAAAAGACAAAAAGAACAAAAGACAAGGCAGGGAAGTTGGTTTTTTTGTATGACTAACATTTAAACAGGTGGATGCATCTGATTTCTTTTCACATTGTCAAATTTAATTTCCTGAGGAAAGTGGCAGATAACTGGAAATAAAGAAGTTACTAAACCATCAAACTGGAATAGGAGGCTGCTTTGCATGAGTGGAAAACACAATGCACTTATTTTAGCTGCTTTGTTGTGTCACTTAAAAAATGTCACTTGGTATTTTATTAGAGACCAGAGGTGGGTTCCTACCAGTTTGCACCAGTTGGGTAGAACCGGTTCGTCAAATCTACCGAATCGGTTAGAAGAGGTTCCACCAGTGGACCCGGAAAGCAGGCCACACCTACAGAAGAGGTCCCCAAAATATTTTGAAACCCACCACTGACACACACACACACACACACACACACACACACACACAGAGAGACTCACACAGAGGGAGAGAGAAAGAGAAAGAAATGAAGAAATAAATAAAGAAAAAAGAAAAAAGAAATAAAAAGAGTGAGAGAGAGATGAAAGAAAAAAAGAAAAAAGGGACAGAGAGACAAAAGGAAGGAAAGAGAGAGAGACAGAGACAGAGACAGAGAGACAGAGAAAGAAAGAAAACACATGGATGGCAAGCCACTCCCACCAGGTCACATGGCTGGCAAGCCACTCCCACAAAGGAGGCCACACCCACAGAATAGGTTCCAAAATTTTTTGAAACCCACCCCTGTTAGAAACCTACAGAATTCATTAGTTACGTTCATATATTTAAATGCAATGCATTTAAACTGATTATGAAAGGGAGAATGTTAGATAATTTTGTCAAACAATTTCCCCTTTCCTTGCTATTTTTACTGTAATGAGTAAAGGCAACAGCAATTGCCTTGAAGGTCAGAACCTTTAAATGTGATTAGGTAGGTTGTTTTTATTTTTCCACCACTGGAGTTGTTCTCATCACATAACTGAGATTATTATTAGTTTACAGAACTATCGAAGCAGCATTACTTAAAGTAGTTGGAAGAGGTGATATCAGGAGTGAAATCAACTTAACTTTACTACTGGTTCGGTAGCAATGTGAGCGCACACGTCGTTTCTAAAACCTTGCATGTTTTCTCACAGGAAAGTATTGATTATTTGTATCCAACACGATGTCTTTCCCAAACTGTGTTAAAATTGTGAACGTGATTTTAGGGGCTCTAGTCCAGTGTAAAATGTGACACTATACAAATAAAAAAAAAATGTACTGGAAAAAGAAAGTTTAACTTTTGTGCTGTGGCTTCCATTGTACTATTTAAATACATTTCTGGGAAACCAAGGATTTGTAATGGAAGAATAGTTTCCTAAATTTTGGTTTTTTTTTCTTTTTTCTTTTTTTCAATTGCAAAACATTTCTATCAGAAAACATCCTGCAAGTTTCTTTTAAAATAATTAATATATCTGACTAACATGTCATAGAAATTTTTCTGAGACAGCACAGATCATTTACAACAGTGACATTTTGATGATTAATTATTCTTGCTGTTTTTCTGATATCAGCTGTTTTAAAGGGGGAAAAAAAACCCATAACTTCGCTGCTTAAGAAATAAACAGATAATCTTCACGAATTGTTCTTTCTCATTTAAGGTCTTTAAACTGCAGTAGAAAAACCAGTTCTAATACTAACAATTTGTGTTGATTTTCTCTGCTAGTCTTCTGTTCTAGTTCTTGGCACTGCTGCAGCAATATTCAGTTTAATTGGCATTTAGTCAAAGTTTATGCAAGAAAAGTTTTCAGATATTGTCAGCAGTTTTCTTCAAAATCATTAAGAAGCCAACATGCTGGACTAATTTATCTTGAGTCTAATAATATGCAAAAGTTGAGTCAATTGAAAGCATAGCAAATGTCTTATTTAAGTAGCTTTCCAAAGTAATTTCAAGCCATTCTAGTGAGGAATAACTGTTCTTTTGCAGTTAAATACAATTTCTCCATTTAAAAAAAAGATGAGTAGCTTCTTGCAAACAGCCTGCATAAATCTTTGCACTAAATATATACTCCTTTGTTGTGGAGTTGCAAAAGAAAAAAAAAAGAGAAATAGCCAAGAATTACAGAGAGAGAGGCAATAAAAATAACAGAACCTCTGTACTAGGAGGTTAATCGTTTGGGAAGAATTTCAAAAATTCCAGTGAGACTTGAATTTAGCTCAGTTCTTCAAGGGGATTTGAAAAACAACACCATGGATAAATAAAATATAAAATTTCAATAGAAAACTAAGCGTGAGTCAGCAGAAAGAAAAGCTTTCTTTATAAGGGCATTCTCTAATTTTAGCTAAGTTAAATCAGTTTAAGTGTCAGATTTTCTACATCACGAAATTAGACTCTGGATGAATCTTGCTTATCCTTAGAAATAATAAATTCCACGTAATAATCAAATGTAAAAAATAGTTACAATGCTAGTAGAATAAACATTAAGCAAAGTTTGACAAGAGGTTTTTCTTTGAATTGCTGGTAGGCATTCCTTCCAGATAAACACACAGTTTTACATAATACATTTTCTTTGTTTTGTATATTGAGAGTTCTCCTTTGTCTTACTAATTTTTTAACTTCTAGAACAGGGGTGTTTTGGGGGCCAGAATACAATCCAATGTATACTGCCAATACTCCTATGATGATGACTATCTTTTGGAGGGACAGGTGAGTTAAGGTCTGAGATTAATTCTCTGGTCTGTTCTATAATATTCATTAATTATTAAGACAGCCAGGTACCTCTCTACAATAAGAAAGTAGGCAAGACTAGACTAGAACAAATGTAAGGATTTAAAGATTAAAAGTGTTAAGGTGAGAATCTCAATTTTACAAATAAGGGAGAAAGCACAGAAACTCTGAAGGCTGGAAAGCAAGTAGGATTGAGATATCTTCTGCAATTATATACACATGTGTAAGTAGCTCTGAATTTTAGAACATCTTTTGCTGTCAAACTTAAGGAAGTAGAAGGAAGGAAAGTTGAACAGTTCATCATCTGCAAATATGTAGTATCTCAAGGGGGGTATACCTTTTTAGGGTTCAGTTGGGAAATAAATGATTCTTAGCTGTATGTTCTCGAACAGATCAGAAATCGCTACAAGCTGAAATATCACTTGCCTTTTCTTTTTTCACATTCTTTCAAGAATCTATTTACATGAATAATCTATATAGTGAATTTGGATATAAACCTTACAAAACCATAACAGCTGCTACTATTATCATGGATATGCTTATCACTGTACAGCAATTGGTTTATGTTACTGTTGAAACATATTGCTTGACATTTTTTACTTATTTGATTTTAGAATCCAAAATATGCAGAGTCCTGGTTTTACAAACTAATCACATATATTGACTGCACGCTCACAGGAGAAAATGTTAGGTTAAAAACTTTTCCTTGAATTTTGGACTTTGTCCTACAGTTGGGGGATGTGATATCAAGTCTGATAGATATTTACAGTGGATATATTCTTTCATATGAAGAATTTGAGTGATAATGCCTGTCATAGTTTTCTGCTGCAACTTTCATTAGTTTTTTTTTTAAAGTTAATTATTCCTGTTGTTAATCCAAATAGAAAGCATGTATCATTCATATTGAGCCTTGACTTAACAAGCTAGTAGGACATGACCTCTGAGTTAAAAGCTATAAAGTAAAAAGAATGTTAAAAAAAATATAAATTACCATTAGTTGAATGGCGTTTCTTATATAGTGCCTAATTATTTGTGGTGGGATGCGGTGGCTCAGTGGCTCAGACGGTGAGCTAATCAGAAAGGTCTGCAGTTCGGTGGTTCGAATCCCTAGCGCTGCATAATGGAGTGAGCTCCCGTTACTTGTCCCAGCTTCTGCCAACCTAGCAATTCGATAGCATGTAAAAATGCAAGTAGAAAAATAGGGACCACCTTTGCTGGGAAGGTAACAGCATTCCGTGCACCTTCGGTGTTTAGTCAGGCTGGCCATATGACCATGGAGACGTCTTCAGACAGTGCTGGCTCTTTGGCTTTGAAACAGAGATGAGCAGCGCCCCCTAGAGTCTGTAATGACTAGTACCGGGATGGTGAACCTATGGCACACCTGCCGCAGGTGGCACGCGGAGCCATTTGTCAGGACATGTAAGGTGTTGCCCTGTCAGCTGGCCAGCGCACATACGCACATTGGCCAGCTGAGTTCAGTCTTTTTTTAAAGCTGTTTTTCGCCCTCCCCAGGCTCCAGAGGCTTTATAGGAGCCTGGGAAGGGTGAAAAGAACCTCCCCCGGCCCTATTGGCAAACCGGAAGTTCGGGAAGTGACTTCCAATTTGCTCGTAGGGTCGGTTTAATCCCTCCGGAGGCTTCAGGGACCTTCAGGAGGCTTCCCCAAAGCCTCCGGAGGACTAAAAAAATAAACCCTACGAGCAAACCAGAAGTGACTTCCCTGAAGCTGGAAGCGACTTTCCTGAAGCCTCTGGAAAGCTTAAACCGACCCTACGAGCAAACTTTTTGCAATGTTCTAATTTTCTGAAATGGTGGATTTGGGGTTTTCATGAGCTGTAAGCCATAATCATCACAATTATGACAAATCACGGCTTGAACTATCTTGCTTTGCATGTAATGAGTGTATATCATATTAGTTTCACCTTTTAAATTGCATTACTGAAGGAAATGAACTTTTGCACGCTATTCTAATTTTTCGAGTTTCACCTGTAAATGATTTTTCTTTCTTAATAGTAATTGATTCAGTAGCCAAACACGAGGGGAAATAATGTAAGGTTTCAGTGATTAAAATATATATATTGCTTCCTTTGACTGAATATTCTTTCTATTTTGTACTTAAGTGGAAATGGACTTAAGCTAAGTGCCCTTATATCACTGGGCAAAAGAATCATTTTGGCTTACCTTCAGCACAATGGTTTCTTTTTAAAAAGTGCAAGTGACAGCGAGGGATAGAGAGATTTTTTATGCTTCTTTATAATTTATATCGTGCCTCGAGGATAGTTGTAACTCACATTTATACTATGGGAGTGTAGGCGTGCATGCTTTTCATATGGCCTAAACCACTCAGTTATGTTTTATTGTTCCACTGCACAATTGCTGACAAAGAACAATAGGTTTGCCTTCAGGAACCCCATGCTCTTATACTGCGTTATACTATTTGTGAACTATCTGAAATAATGATATTTGGAACGTGTGAGTTTATAAGGAATACTTGTTTAAACAGTTTGCTTCTTGTTCAGAAACAATGGTGGCGTGATGACGACATGTATGCAGGGGTGGGCTTCAAAAATTGCAGCAACGGGTTCTCTGCCCGGTTGTTTGATGGGCGTGGCCATGGTGGGGGGGCGTGGCCTGGTTGGCCTCCTGTACCATGGGGAGGGGGGCTTTTCGCCTTCCTCAGCCTCCGGAGGCTTTCCTCGAGCATCTGGGAGGACAAAAACTGCTTCCCCAGGCTCTGGAGGCCCTCTAAAGGCCAGAAACAAACCTGTTTCTGGCCTTACAGAACTTCTGGGAGGCCCATTTTCCCCCCTTCCCTGAGTCTCCGTGCAGGCCCTGCAGTTACCTTGTATCCAAAATGGGCCGCGTGGAGACTCCTGGGAAGGGAGGAGCAGAGTGGGCATGGCCAGCCAGGAGTGGGATTTGGAGGTTCTCTGAACCGGCCATAATGTTAGCTATGTTTTCTCCCGAACCCTATGGAATGATCTACCCCCAGAGATCCGGACCCTTCCCACTCTCTCGGCCTTCCGAAAGGTTACTAAAACCTGGCTATTCCGGCAGGCCTGGGGCTGTTGACCTCATGAATGAGGTCCAGCCCCGCTTAGATTGAGTGCATGACGTGTTCCTTTTTAAATCTGTTTCTCTTCCCTATTTTTAATTTTTATCTTTTTTAGAGTTTTATTCTGTAAGCCGCCCGGAGTCCTTCGGGATTGGGCGGCATATATATTCATTAAATTTGAATTTGAATTTGAACCCGGGTGATCCCGTAGCAGCCCACCCCTGCATGTAAGTAACTGAAAACCTTGAAAGACAGCAAAAGCTCCTTGCTTCCAATGATAGAGAATGGTGACTTTGCTAAAGATAAATTTAAGCTGCCTTCAGGACAAGTTGGGGATAAGATGAAATCAGTATCCAAAAGACCTGTCCCTTAAGTACAGTTAGCATCTTTGTGCCATGATTAGAAGGACATAATAATGATCCCACACACATGCCTGAAAAACCATATTAGTATTTAGTATTTAGTATTTGGTTTATTTAGTATTTGGTATATTTAATCCCGGTCTGCTTATTTTGCTGATGTGGGCTGAAATAACACTGGTGATGGATGTTTGACACTGTTTGTTTTCAATTTATTCGTGGCATTAGTCAGTGTTCACTATGTGCACATTTTCCTGGAAAGACTTCCATATTAATCCTTAACATTAATGATTTAATACAAGCTTCCCACCTTCTCCTTATTCCTTACTACAATAAATCCTCACGCTTTTCCAGGTCCCAATTTGTTATCCTGTTGTGTTTTATTTCACTCCCCGTGTCAATCTCAAAACAAGCAGCAAGGAAGAGGCAGGATACAGTCGGTACTTCCTATCCTCTTTATGTGAAATTCTTTTCTTGGCTAAAGTACAATGGTAGCCTCTGTATCACAAAAAAAAAAAGTAAAAACAAAAATCTAAGATTTTATTGGCATGACTTTTTATACCCCAATCAAAGTAGAAGTATGGCTAGTTCATAAAAATATAGGAAGATTTCCATCTTAAATAAAGGATAGTCTCTCTGCCTTTACTTGTTCTTTCTGAGGCGGAATTTCTTCACAGAGGAAAACTTTGTGAAGAGTTACCAGGTGATTTGTCAGTGTTTGTTGCAGAAAAATCAAATCCAGAAAGCATGCACAGATAACTGATTCAGCTGGTGTCAGCTCCTCTCCATTAATTAATTAGGAAAGAAAGACCACGAGACTCCATGTGTAGAAATCAAGTGTACTTTTACTAATTAAGAATGGTTAAAGGTAAAGCGTAGCGAAGTCTGATTATTTAGGCGCGAAAGCGATTGATATATAGAATAGCCCATTCCCCACCCCTTGGCATCATAGTCCCAGACCAATCATAATTCTTTCAAGTGTCAGGTGTGAGATAACTTCAAAAGGCATCACGAAGATGGAATGTCGGTGCCGTTAGTCCTGGTGGGAAACTCCCACGCATGCGTAGTCCGATCAGTCGGTGAACTCTAGAACCTTCCTCCAGCACAATGAGTAAACCCCTCCCAAATACCATGCCCTCCCTCCCCGTTTCATGGCAGCTGAAGCGACAGCAAAGCAGAAGCTGACAGCTGGATTCATTAACCTCTTTATAGACACAATAACAGATGAATAAATGTACAATACCAATAATAGATTCTTTCAACGTGGTAGAAGTTATAAGCAGAACACAAGCAGGAGAGAATAGTTTCATTCCAGAGTTCAGAGCAGACAGAGTCTCAAGTTTCTGTTTCAATTCTTTGCACAGACTTAGAAGGTTGCGGGCTAAACCACACCTTGCCCCCCTAGCTGTTTCAGCTCCCATTGGCTGACTTTGTTGCTATGCCTATTCATTGGCTGGCCTTGTTACCATGTCTCTCCCGGTCATGACTATTCTAACACTCCTCACTTCACGGTTGGAAGAGACATTTGCTAACCTAATATTCTAACATGATTGCACGGCAGAAACATAAAAAACCCACCCTGGGATTATTTATTGAGGATTTATTGAGGATTATCCTATAGGTGAATTGTAAACTTAATAAAGTTTGCTTTACTGCAGAAAAGTAAAGCCTAATAAAATATTCTCATATTATACTAAGAGTATATCAAATGATATTGCAATTTTATTAGAAAGTTTGCAATAGATGAAGGAAGGTTGTTTTTTTTTAAGAGAACTCCTATATTCTTTTGCAGTTGCTACCATCTGAAGAGTATTTGCTTCCTTTTGAAAGAAGGTGTCAATTTGTCAGCAGGGTCTGTCAGACTAGATAGTTGCTATTGCAAAAAACGAACAAGATTCCAAGCTTTCTTGTAGTGATATTTTGTAATCAGCTGTCTCCAGCAGCAGAAAAAAAAAAGATTCACAATATCGGTTTCTGGTTCCTGCTGTTACGAATGTTACAGTGCCGTGAGAAATAACTTGGTTTTTGATTGGGGTAGGGAACTTCTTTGCAGTAATCAGCTTGTGATGGCTTTACAGACAAATAGCATTGTGCAGTTAAATAACAGCTGGTTTAGCAGATGTTTAATCTTCACATTTCTATTTTCTAAATTGCCCAGGACTAATTGGGGGGGGTCCTATTAGATACTGACCCCCTGCAACAGCAAATGCAAGTTGAGAGACCGCCTCCTGCCAATTACCTCCTCACGACCGATTAGATCACACAGATTAGGCCTCCTCCGAGTTCCATCTGCCAGCCAGTGCCGACTGGCAACTACGCGGAGGAGAGCCTTTTCAGTAGTAGCTCCGACCCTTTGGAACGACCTCCCCGTGGAGATTCGTACCCTCACCACCCTCTTTCCGCACAGCCCTTAAGATCTGGCTATCCCGCCAGGCCTGGGGTTAAAGATTAGGATCCGTCCCCACCCGAATGATGAATGAATATTGCTTCTATTTTTAATTATGTATTGTCTGTGTATGTCATTACGTGTATCCCCTCCCTATAGGTTGTAAGCCGCCCTGAGTCCCCTCAGGGAAAAGGGCGGCCTATAAATAAAAGCAATCTAAATCTAAATCTAAGTGTGTACAACATATTTGTATTTATCCAGTGCCACTATGGATCACGGTAAGAATGAGTACTACCAGCTGAAGTCCCAAGGTGTAAATATTTTATTTCCCTGGGCTTAGTTTTCAACTAGGAGCTCTTTTCTACAATGAATATATCCAATATCGTGCCCAAAAGAAATCTTGAATTTCTGTGTTTGTGGTATCTTCTAAAAAGAGTGTGTGTTCTGATGGTTGGCCTGGAATCCTAACAGGACCTTTGGAATGAAGAGGGTGGTGTTAATGACAGGATTCGGTGTGCATGCAAAAAAGGAAGTGGTAGACTGCTTTTTTCAGGCTTTCAAATGCTTTATTTCTTGAGCTATTTAACATATACAAGGAGCCGAGGTGGCACAGTGGTTAAATGCAGCACTGCAGGCTACTTCAGCTGACTGCAGTTCTGCAGTTCGGCTGTTCAAATCTAACCAGCTCAGGGTTGACTCAGCCTTCCATCCTTCCGAGGTGGGTAAAATGAGGACCC
>NW_028261386.1:132164081-132236581 GCF_051295495.1 Thamnophis sirtalis
TAGAGACAAACCTTTTAGCTATGGCAATTCATATATGGAATTCCTCCCCTTGTCTATCCCTCTAGTATGTGTATTTATGTTAGACACCTATGCCCTTTATTATAAAATAAGTTCTTTGTTCTGTTTTGTATCAGTAGCTCTTTGTTGTCGAGTTTAAATAATGTTCCAAGATTTCTACAAAGTCATGATTATTTGCACAATAGTATTGTCTAATTTTTCTGGTGTGATAGAACACTCTAAGCCAGTGTTTCTCAATCTTGGCCACCTGAAGATCCGTGGACTTCAACTCCCAGAATTCCCCAGCCAGTTGGCTGGGGAATTCTGGAGTTGAAGTCCACACATCTTCAGGTGGGCCAAGGTTGAGAAGCACTGCTCTAGGCCAAAGCAGGTTTTTTTTTAAAATTGTTGATCACATATTTTTAAGAATCTCAACACTCTGAGTGCCTTCTCTTGGGAATTGATAGATAAAGGCTTCACTAGTCTCTCCTCTCCTTTCTTTCATGGAAGAGACCCCGTGCTAGCTTACATTTTTGTTCCTTCCCCTGTCCTTTAAAAGCCCGTGATTCCACCATAGTTCTAAAGGATCGAAGACCCTTAGGTTCAAGTCTGGTGTTCCTCTTCTCCATATTTGGGCTTCATGAGATAACTTGGGGTTAGTTGTGCTGTGAGAATAAAGTGACAAAGAAGCCCTGTGTGTATCAACTTGACATCCTAGAAAAAAATAATAATATGTATTTAGTTTTACCAATTTTTTAAGGTAAAATCTTACATGGGAGTAGGAAGTGGGAGTAGGGTTATGCCAAAAAAGTGAAGATGGTATGTGAACAAAGCCTTGCCCCAAAGCATTCATCATAAAAAAGAGGACAACAGAGTAATTCTGCCCACCATCCTATATTTTTTTACTACCCTCCCATCCAAAAAATGTTTACTACATCAAAATAAATATTGCATTATACACATTCCTTAAGGAGATGTCCCATTCTGGAGGTGGTTAGTAGATTAGAGGAAGATCACCTCACCACCTTGTTTACATATTGGTCCATTTTTTATCCAGTTTGTTGTTAATTCTCATATTTCAACATTTAATGTTCAATATTTTAATTTAATTTAACTTTCTAATTATTTTATATTGTTATTTTATGATGTTGTAAACCACCCAGAGTTGGTTGATAGTGATATAGGTAGTATATAAATTTAATGAATAAATAGCAGGTTTCTTTAGTATACTCATGGAGTTAAGACTGCTGCTGTAGTTAGAAATAGAAATAATCTAGAAAGATCTTTGTTTACTGAAGTATTTAGTATCGATCCAGATCAGAATGTTGGGGAAGAATTCAGATCACATCCCAGGGGGAGCCATTCTGGTAGCATTTTGATGGTCCATATGGAAAAACAGGACCAAGGAAATTGACTCTAATGCCCTTCCTGTTCTGACCCCCTCCTCCATCCAGTAACAAATGCCGAGACAAGTTTAACTGGAATGTACTTTAATAGCAAGAAACCAAAACCTTAGTGGCTGAAAGCCAAGCATAACAAATAGATAAGGACCTTGGCAGCAACTCAGACAAACCTTGGCAGCTAATCACATAAGTTCTCCAACTTTTAGTCAATGCATTGACTTCTGGAAGAGGGGCGTGTCACAAGCAGTCTTTTTATAGTCTGGAGAGGAGCCTAATGACCACCAGCTGAGTGCAATTACCTCCTGTGCTTGCACAACTGTTCTTGATGCCTATTACCTCTTCGGTGATGGGCATCCAGTAACAACTCACTACTGGCATCCGGATCACTCTACCTTGTCTCCTCCCCACTGGTCCAAGGCTCAGGTGCCTCCTGGTGGTCAACCAGCCTACCTGTGCCCTGCTCGGAGTCAGAACCCTGACTCCGAGCAGGGTCCTCCACATCCTCCAGATCCAACTCAGAGGGCCCCTCGCTGTCAAAGTCTGGTGGCAGCTCCAATGGCTCCTGCTGGGCCACAACACCTTCCTATATGAAGAATTATGGAGACATGTCTATCCCCCGCCTGGCCATGTTCAAAAGACCTCTGAACATGATTTGCCCTTTCCTGGGCCTCTGGGTTAGACATCTGTATATTCGATTGTCTTTCAACGGTTGTTTCTTTTGAGTGTTTTGTTTGTCAGTTGTATTGCGTAATTGTTTTTATGCAGCAACGCTTGTTGCTTGGGTAATTTCATACACTTATAAATTTAACAGAAATAAATACCTTAAAGATTTCAGATACATTTGGATCTTACATAGTGAGTGATTATCTTGTAAACAAATGTCAACTCTGTCTCACAGACGAACAAATAATTTTAAAAGACATAAAAAATCTGAGTTTCTCTTCTTAGGGATTTTCCGTTTGTTGTGTTATTGAAAATACACATTAAAAGCCTTTGTTGAGCATTTTAAATTCCAATAAGAGTTTACGGAATTTTTATCAACCTTTATCAAGATTAACATTGAGTTCTTTTATCTGCCTTTAATAGAGGAAAAGAACGGTTCATTTGAGACGTCTGCCTAAGAGCAAGAGTAAATTCTGCTTCAGGTGCCAGATCTCGAGAGTCAAGTACTGACAATTGGCAAGAGTTATAAAAGTCAAATAACCATAAACCATTTTTTTTTGTTTTTTTTGTTTTTACTGCTTTAGTACTACAGAAAAGAAGAAATAAAATATATAAAAAAAAACCTGAAGGAAATAAAAATAAAATAAAACAAAACATGCATCAGGGGTGGGTTGCTACCAGCATTACTGCCAGTTTGGTGTGCACATGCGCCAGATGCATGCTCTGTAACATGCACAGAACATTAAAACATTAAAAAAAATACAAAAATACATTTTGCAGCGACTGGGGAACCGGTTCGTGGGCGTGGCAAGCCTGCCGTCCCTACCAGTTTGGTGACCTAGTAGCCACTAATGGTTCACCCAAACCGGTGCACTACCTCTCATATACATGTACATATGCATATATGGATATGGATATGCATATGCATATACATCATATACATATACATCATATATACACACACACACACAAACACACACACACATATATATAGATATATAGATATAGATATAGATATAGATAATATAGATATATAAATATAGATATATAGATATATAGATAATATAGATATATAGATATATAGATATGTGTGGTATTTGTGCTGATAAATAAATAAAGGGAGACTAGTATAGATCTATTTCAAGCTATTTAGCTCTCATCAGCTAGCCATACCCTTCCTGGGATTCGAACCTGGGCTATATTACATTTTAGGCAGACGTCTTAGCCATTAAGCCGCAGGCTCTCCTCCTTATCAGCTGAAGCCAGGGAAGAAGGTATATATTTAATATATAGAGATATATAGCTATATGGATATATAGCTATATGGATATATAGCTATATAGCTATATAGCTATATAGCTATATAGATATATAGATATATAGATATATAGATATATAAATATATAGATATATAGATATATAGATATATAGATATATAGATATATAGATATATAGATATATAGATATATAGATATATAGATATATAGATATATAGATATATAGATATAAGCATGTTTGCATCTTTAAACCATATTTACCATCAACCTTAAGTTGAGTAAATACCGATTTGGACCTTAAAATTTTCTAATGAAGCCCTCTTCAAGACCCTATCAAATAAGGTGAGATGGCTCTTTAGAAAGGATATTATCATTCTGAGTTTGGGCAGCCTATAAATTTGATTTATAAACAAACAAAATAATTCAAACCAAAATGGAACAATAGTGAGATATATAAACATTCCATCAATTTATATTTCAGTCATGATGAAATTAACCTTCAACCCTTTTTTTAAATTCTTGGAGGTGTCAAATAAATATGAAAAAAATGCTTTCAATTAGTTTCATCTAAAGGTCATTGAAACATAATTGAAATTCCTTGAGACTCTTAACCAATCAATAAGGAAGATTTCAACTGTTCTAAAATCCTTTCAAATAACTCATATTAACCTTATAAACATTTTGTAATTGTCTATTAAATTTAGAAACATTCAAACTACATGTGATAGGCAATTCAGGAGACTTGGAAAGAACTGGTCAATTAGATCCATTCTAGATTTTCATCTAAAGCATGTCAGTTGGTGTTTTTGAAGTCTGAAACCAGACTGAATTATTCATAAGAACTATTGTGGTTGGAAGTTTAAAAAAAGAAATTGAAATCTTGCAAGTACAATTTTTCATTCAGTGAAATGCTTTTGATTTCTCAGCTTGGTATTAAAATATATATAATTCTGCTTTCAGTATTTATACATGACGAAATAATTTATGCATTTAATAAAAATCAAATGCTTTACACATTCAAAGAATGCAGTTTCTTAGGATTCAGACACTGAGCTCGTATAACTCCAACATTTTAGTTGGGCTGAAATAGATATTTCAGATCTTTTTCCTCCCTGTGAATAGATTCATGAGCACCCAAATGTATGTTCCTTATCAGGAAGGACCCCCTGAATTTGTTTTTCATAAAAAAAAAGGTTTATGCATTCTAAAGCCCTACCTTTGCAAATGTCTACAAAGTTATTAAAGTCAATACCCTTCTATCAGGTAGGTCCACAGCTTTCATCTATATTATTCAATAACTAGCAATAGCAATAGCAGTTAGACTTACATACCGCTTCATAGGGCTTTCAGCCCTCCCTAAGTGGTTTACAGAGTCAGCATATTGCCCCCAACAACAATCCGGGTTCTCATTTCACCCACCTGGGAAGGATGGAAGGCTGAGTCAACCCTGAGCTGGTGAGATTTGAACTGCCAAACTGCAGAACTGCAGTCAGCTGAAGTAGCCTGCAGTGCTGCATTTAACCACTGCGCCACCTCGGCTCTCTAACTAAATAAATCTGTTGGGAGAAGTCATTCATTCTTTGGTGTTAAGATATCAATATGCTGTTAGGAAATGAGGGGACAGCCTGAGCCAAAGGGACAATGGGGTGTAATGGTTAAGATGATGAATTAGGAGGAGGAGATTCAAGTTCTAGTCCATTCTCAGCCATGGAATCTCACAGGGTGACTATTCACTCTGCCTCAACTCAACATACCTCATAGAGTGGTTGATGTAATGAAAAATAGGAGGAACGAGCACTGTGATGCCACCTTGAGGTACAGTTTAGAAGAAGGGATAGAAATCTGTTCTGACCCCCTCCTCCATCCAGTAACAAAATCCGAGACAAACATAAAATGGAATGTCCTTTAATAACAAGACCAGAATCTCGGTGGCTGAAAGCCAAATAAACAGACAGATAAGGACCTTGGCAGCAAGGCGGACAAACCTTGGCAGCACTTCAGACAAACTCTGGCAGCAATCCAGCCTGCCAAGTCTGTTTCTCTTTAGTCAAAGCGTTGACTTCTGCAAGAAGGGCATGGCACAAGCAGTCTCTTTTATAGTCTGGAGAGGAGCTTAATGACCATCAGCTGAGTGTAATTACCTCCTGTAGTTACATAGTTGTTCTTGACACCGAGTAGCTCTTTGACGGCGTGCATCCAGGAACAACTCACTGTTGATTTCTGGATCACTCTCTCTTGTCTCCTCCCCACTGATCCAAGGCTCAGGCACCACCTGGTGGCCAAACAGTCTCTCTGCACCCTGCTCGGAGTCAGAACCCTGTCTAGGGTCCTCCACATCCTCCAGTGCTGACTCATAGGGCCCCTCGCTGTCGGAGTCTGGTGGCAGCTCCAACGGCTCCTGCCGGGCCACAACAGAAATCTAAAAAAACAAATAGACTATCAAGGATTCCTAAGGCAGAATACATCCAGACTGAACCTATCCAAAACTGCTATTCATCAATAAACATTGAGATAACCTGCTAATATAGGACCCTGCTAATATAGTTTCTGGTAATTATTCTAACAAAATGATGTGTAAAGAATGTGTATATTAGTGGTGGGATTCAGCCAGTTTGCACCACTTCAGGAGAACTGGTTGTTAACCTTCTGAGCGGTTTGGTGAACTGGTTGTTGGAAGAAATCATTAGGGCAGAGAACTGGTTGTTACATTATTTGAATCCCACCACTGGTGTATATCATCCTTCAAGTATAGAGAATGCAGGATCATTGTCTCTTTCCCCTAACCATCAACACACTTGAACAATGTTATTCGTTATCCTGGATAGAGACATTCTGCTTATTCTGGTGCTCATTAGTTCTTCAGTTCTACAAAGAAATCTGCTTTAGGAATTCTTTAGAAGAAAAAGAAAATTTTAGTGAAATTCTCATGGGTGATCTATGGTGCCGTTGGGTTATAAGGTGGATGAAGGCTTTGTAAGATTATCATCAGGTCTCCTACAATCACTGCTCCAATAGCCTGCCATCTCCCTTGGTTTCTCGTCCACACGTTAAATTCCAAGGGAAAATATCATGAAGAAACCACTACAATTGGATTGTCTTCAGTCATGATGTCGCTGAGTTGCTAAATGGGGAATTATGCCCTTGAATCTCTCAGGAGAAATTTAGAAAATAAGTAGGAGCTATTGAGTTTCTTTGCTTACAAAGATGGTGGTGGATTTCAAAGGAGTGTCTGATGTCCAACTAGTTAGAAGATAAAGTTGTACCCATGTAAGCAAGGGTGAAATTCAGCAGGTTCTGACCAGTTCTGGAGAACCAGTAGCGGAAATTTTGAGTAGTTCAGAGAACCGGCCCCAGACTGGGGTGGGAATGGAGATTTTGCAATATCCTTCCCCTGCCACTTCCACCAAGCCACACCCACAGAACTGGTAGTAAAAAAAAATGAATTTCACCACTGCATGTAATCAATAGCAAACTAGGTCTCAGGTTTTATATCAATTCAGGGGATATTGATATACAACATTGTTGTACAATATACAGACTGATGTACGTTGCACAGAGCAGCAATACAGAGCAGCATTGGGGATTTTATTTCAACCATTTAACTTCCAAACTGGTTTATGATTAATATAAGAAAAAAAAATTCTTTTGAAGGTGTGTTTCATATCAATACTCCTACTTTATTGCCCTGGACATACAAATTATTTGCTCAATAGGCCAGAGCAGCATCTCCAAAGGACTATGAAGTTCTATGCAGAAAATCTTTACATAGAGAGACTTCTCTTTTTAAAAAAATTAACTTACCGCAGCTTACAATTGAGTAATGCCCCAGGAGCCATTACAAAAGTGCTTGACATTTGTTTTATCAATCACTTCTGCATAGCTGTTCTGAGGTTAGTGAAAAACACATTTATGAGTACCATTAGTTTGCTGCCTTAAAATAATGAAAACCACTAGTTTCATTGGAAGTAAAAGCTAAATAGATTCATTTTGGTGTAGTGGTTAAAATGCTGACTGGGAGACTAGGCATGATAACCCATGACCGGACAAATGCACGCCCGACAACAGCGCGCCGACAAAACCGCGGCAATAAAACTGCGACGTCGACAGTGCGCCCACAAAGGTGCGCCGACAAAACCGCGCCCACAAAAGCGCGATTAGGGTTAAGGTAAGGGTTAGGGTTAGGGTTAGGGTTATGTTGTTTTCGCGTTGTTTGTTGATGGCACACTTCTGTCGGCGCTCTTTTGTCAGTGCGCCTATGTGGGCGCGATTTCAACATCACGGTTTTCTTGCCACACTTTTGTCCGCACACTTTTGTCGTGCATGCCTTTGTCGGTGAACCAAGATAACCAACTGGGTGACTTTGGGCAAATTATTCTTTTTAGTCCAGCCCAGAGTGTTGTTGTTGTTGTTGTTGTTGTTGTTGTTGTTGTTGTAAAAAGAAGAGTAGAAAGTTTCAAGGGTAACAGTAGACTTTTTCTTCTTCTGCATACTACCTGGGTCATGTATCACAGCAGCTTTGATTAATTTCATACATTTCAGGAAAAACTAAACAGGATTGGATATAGTACTTAGATAAGGATGAAATTACTTGTGTTCTTATAGAAGTTTCACTGCCCTAATTAGATAACATCATAAGTGCTACTCCTAGTTTCGGTATTTAGATAGGAGACCACCAGGAAATTCCAAAGCTGTAGGCATGTTTAGAATACACTTCCTCAAAAAAGGGAGCAGTAAACTGTTTCATATGTTTGCCAAGTGTCAAGCTTGATTTTATTTCTCCTATACAAATGTTGAGGAGGAAGGAAATGTAGACTTATAAATATTACATTGATAATAAACTTTTTTTATTTTTTTAACTTATTATGTTATATTATATTATATTGGAATAAATTTAATCATATGTCAGGAGCAATCTAAAAAAAATGGATTATTTGGCTATATTTTATATTTTCTTTTGAAACTGCAGAGTTGTGGCTTCAAGACAGTGCTTCTGTCATCAAATTTGAGATTGCTTAATGGATTTCCCTCCCTTAATGAATGGATGAGTGGATTCAAGAAGTTTTTCCAACCTTCCTGACTATCTCCGAGTTTTCCCTTCCTTCATTACGGATGACTGTTTTTTAACCAGGTTATAGGTGATGATTGCAATCTATGCTAGCAAATGGTTGGTCAATTCTGGAAGTAGGCTTTTGTCTGATCTGACTAGGTGGCTTCAGTGACTAAGACACTGAACTTGTCAATTAGAAAGGTTGGCAGTTTGGAGGTTTGAATCCCTAGTACAGGTCTCCTGCGTGAGCAGGGGGTTGGACTAGATGGCCTCCAAGGTCCCTTCCAACTCTGTTACTATTTATTGGTAAGACATCTTTCTGTCTTTAAGATTAGGGACGAGCAGTTACTTAGTTCATTCTTTGATACAGATTATCTAAATCGCAATACTCTTTTTAAACAGATTAAAGAAAATTGGAGTGTTTTTTTTAAAGGCGAATGGTACAGAGATTCAAACCCCTGTGTGAAGGGTCTTTGACAACTTGGGGCTTCAAAATCTGCATTCGAATGTTTGAGAATTCCAGTCAAGAACATTTTTGCTGGCTGGGTCTCATCTCAGACAGCTGAAGATGCAGTTTGTTCCACCTTAGAAGAGATATACCTTAGAACAGGGCTCATTAGGACCCACTTAATTCTGTTCATTGCTTGAATAGAACAGAAGGGCAAAAAAGCCTTGGTGATTATTCCATTCAATAAATAAATTTTATATATATATATATGATTTTTACAACCCCTGGTAAGCCCCTATTATGGGAGGAAGCTAACTGCTTCCATCATCTGTCAATCGGCTCGTCACAAGAGTCCATCACGACATAAACCCAATATTTTTACTGTTGCCTTTGTTATATTTGTGTTTTTTTTATTTGTGCTGATAAATAAATAAAGGGAGACTAGTATAGATCTATTTCAAGCTATTTAGCTCTCATCAGCTAGCCATACCCTTAAATCCCAGTAAGGGTATGCCTAGCTGATGAGAGCTAAATAGGTTGAAATAGATCTATACTAGTCTCCCTTTATTTATTTATCAGCACAAATAAAACACACACACACACACACACACATGTATGTATGTATGTATGTATGTATGTATGTATGTATGTATGTATGCAAGAAATTAAAACTAACAGAACTTTCTAGTTCTACTAAAGATGAAGATAGATCCAGCTGCAATACTTCATAAGCAAACTTATCTAATCAATTTCTTAAAAAAAAATACTTAAGCAGTGTGTGTAGCTCTTAATTGCAACGCGGTTGATTATTCTTGTGCTACACTACTTAAAATAGCTTTGCTGAGCAGCAGTTATGGGGAGAATTATTTGTTTTACATAGGCATGCAGGCACTGTCAACGCTCTACAAATTATTTTGACACAATTGATCTCCCCTTAATTTCAGTTTGTTAAGGTTTTATACTAATGAAGAAAAGGATGTGTCAACTGTGCCAAAAAAAAAAGGATCTAATTTCTAAGACCTCATTTTTATTATAACATACATTCAATATTCCAGCAAGCTTTTTTTTTCTAAAGATGCACAGTTTTTGGGGTGGTGATGGCATTATGATTTTAAAAGCAATTAAGATCAGCCCATTAAAAAGAAAGATGAGAGGGGGGAAAAAATATCACCAGTCAACATTATTTCAATAGCATTAACCTTTTCCCATTTTGTTCTGATGTGCCATTATTCTTGCATTAAATGTGTGATAGTACAATTATATCTGTTTTCTATCACAAAGACCGGGGCTACCATAGTGTTAATGTTAAGTGATTCCTAAAGCTAGTGAGATCCTGTTGCCCAGAGCAGAAAACTGTTAGCGTTTGACATTTAAAACGACCTTAAACATAACTCAAATATGTGCTGACAATCCAAACACAACTGAGTCAAGCCCCTTTTCTCCCTCTGCACTGACCAAATCTCCCATTAAGAACATTGTCAGGTTAAGCAAACAAGAAGATGAGTCCCTAAACAGGTTAAAGCAAAACTGTTTGAGTTTATAAGGAGATGCCAACTTGTTGCATTGCCTGATGCAGAAGTCTCTTTTGTCAGACACAGCTAAACAATAACACAAGAAGTGCAGTTTTAAACAGCCTATGGATCTGGAGTAACAGGGGGAAGGAGCTCTTTCTTAGAGAGCAAAGAATCAGCTGAGGGAGAAGGTAGAACATCTCCATTCCCCGTGACCCAACAAATGTGTGCACGAGAAAAGCGTGCCGAAAAAACTGTGGCGCTAAAACCGCAACATCATCAACACAACGACATCAACACGGCGACAGAAGCACAATTTAAGTTAAGGTAAGGGTTAGGTTTAGGGTTAGGGTTAGGTTTAGGGTTAGGTTTAGGGTTAGGGTTAGGGTTAGGTTTAGGGTTAGGTTTAGGTTTAGGGTTAGGGTTAGGGTTAGGGTTAGGTTTAGGGTTAGGGTTAGGGTTAGGTTTAGGGTTAGGTTTAGGGTTAGGTTTAGGGTTAGGGTTAGGGTTAGGGTTAGGGTTAGGGTTAGGTTTACAGCACACTTCTGTCACCGTGCTGTTGTCACTGCGCTTCAGCGCTCATTTGTCGCCGCACTTTAGAACTCACGGTTTTGTCACCGCGGTTTAGTCGGGCACGCTTTTGTCGTTCGCCCTTTTGTCGGTGAACCTCCATTCCCAACTATTACACCATTATCCAATAGTCACACATATAGTTGTTTTAGTGTGTCAAGATTAATGACAGGCCCGAGGAACCGAGAAGTGGTGTTCCGGATGCTGATGATTCTGATAATTGGTCAAAAGGTTCTTATGTAGAAATTATAGAAATAAAATCCAGGCCTTAGCAGGCTTCTAGCCTTGTAGAAAGTTCCATAAGGAACCACAAAACCTATGAGTCACACCACTTTCTAGTCAACCTTTATTCTGACGTAGGTATTTCTTCAATATAATTTTTTTCCCGTATGAACACAATATAGTGCAGGGATCTGCAAACCTGGCCCCTTTAACACTTGTGGACTTCAACTCCCAGAATTCCTTATCCAGCCAAACTGGCTGGGGAATTCTAGGAGTTGAAGTCCATATGTGTTAAAGTTGCCAAGACTCCTGCAGTATGGTGGTGGCAACATTGCAGAGTCATAGAGCCGAGGTGGCGCAGTGGTTAAATGCAGCACTGCAGGCTACTTCAGCTGACTGCAGTTCTGCAGTTCGGCTGTTCAAATCTCAGCGGCTCAAGGTTGACTCAGCCTTCCATCCTTCCGAGGTGGGTGAAATGAGGACCCGGATTGTTGTTGGGGGCAATATGCTGACTCTGTAAACCGCTTAGAGAGGGCTGAAAGCTCTATGAAGCGGTATATAAGTCTAACTGCTACTTGGTGAGCAGTCAATCATATAAGATAAATGAATAAATACACGGTAAACTTAGACTAGGACAATGAGTGTTTCCGTTCCCTACCTAATCACAGCTAAATTTTGCTGCTATAGTGACTGGCCTAAAGCCACTAACTTTTTTGTGTTTGGTTTTTTATAAGCAAAACTTCCTTTGGATTTTTATTTTGTATTTACTTTTAATTCAAACAACTATATCATAAAATTTTGAGAAGAGTCTTTACTGGAGTATTGCTGTACATCTCTTGCATGCTGGCCTGGAAACCAGGAGCTTACTATATGAGTTTTAGTCCCGCCTTAGGCATTAAAGCTGGCTGGGTGATTTTGGACCAATCACCAGGAATCTGGGACTTCTTGTCCCACTTTACGCATGAAAAACTGGCTATGTGTGTCTGGGCCAGTCAGCCTCTCTTGCACTAATCCACTTCTCAGAGTTGTTGTGGGAAAAATAGGAGAAAGAAGTAGTCGTATATTTGCTGCCATGACTTACTTATAAAGAAATAATGATGAGATTAAAAATAGTTAATATAATAAAATAAATAAAGGCCTGTAAAGTGCATATTAGGCACATGCTCATATTTTATCATGATAAAATCAAAGGTGTTGATGGAACTTGGGGAAAAAATAGCACATTTTTAATCATCTTATTTTAGAAATTTCATCATCTCACATTCCTGTGGGTTTTTGGATGTTTAGAATCACAGAACACCTTTAACAATAAATTCTCAGCACTTCTTTATAAATGTATCTTAATTCATCTTAAAATGACACATAAATTTAGATGCTTCTTTCGGAAGCTGCACACAGAAATTCTAAAGATGAACTTCTAGCAGAAAGCATTCCATCCTTTTCAAATATACAGTGAAACAGGAAACATTGAATTATCATTATAGCAAGTTGCCAAGAAGTATAGGGTAAATTATGCATCTTGATAATTATAAATATTATGAAAATTGTAGGCTTCACAATATTGCAATTCATCACTGTAAACATTCACCTTAAGTACAGGTTTGAAATTATTTTATCCCCTTCAGATAGTTTCATTGCTGGCTAAATTCCAAAATTAGCAAATGATTCCCCTTGCGGGTGTGTAGAAAAAAATAAAATCACACAATATTGCATGCAAAACTTTTGTAAGCAAAAGTTTGCATATTTTCTGTAAAGGTTACAACTATTTTGTAACTCATTGGTTGATTAGGAAATGTTTACTAACGAATGCTACAAATTTGTGGGCAGTTGTTCAGATTTAATGAAAGGCAGAAGAACATATTCACACATATTCAATATTTGTAGCTCAGAGTTGAACAGTAGGATCTTTGGTCCTGTCTGAGCTTGGTTTTCTTCAAGTTGTTTCATTACCCAACTAGGTAATCTCTTTAGTGCCAGCAATCTCACTCAGATAAACAAGGATTAATACCAGGATTACTACAAAACCAGCAATCAAGCAATGAACAATGCCACAATCAAGGAACTACCAATTCAGACAAACAGTAAATCACAGCCTGATTAAGTAACCACCAAAATTACTCCCACTAACACTGCCATAGCAAGCCACTGTTAATATAAACTGAAAGCAAACATCACTCCCTTCTACCAGTGAGGATTTTACATAGTTGAGCAATAAAATCTTGGCAAGAAAATAACCATGTTCAGAGTGCACCAAGGACTACACAGAAGCCATATGTAATGTTCTATCTTTTGGAAGGTATTAGGGCTGTATTTTACAATTGTTGTCTGTATATGTGGCTTAGATTTTAGAAAAATGATTTTTTTTTTCTTTTTTCTAGTTCCCTAGAAATGAAATCTCAGAAATAATAAAAAAGAGTGCTATATATGCTCACTGCTTGCCTCCTACTGATTCTGCCATACATAATGTATGTGTGGCCAAATATATTTGGATTGTATCTAGTGGTGTATAGATACTGTTTTCAACAGGGGTGCTGAAAAATTTGTGAACGCTCTTAAATTTTCAGTATACGATTTTCATGACAGCGGACAGTGAGATTCAAAATCTTTGGGAATAACTTTGTAAGCTTTTCCAAGCATATACAACTGTTTTGTTTTTTTTAAGGTGTTATGAAATCTCTTTTGTTTTAACCATGGCACACATTCACATACCAGGATTTGAAAGGAATACACCAGAATTCTGTTCTTTAATTAAGGCCGGGCCTCTCACAACTGATTATGATCCTATTGAGTGAAATATCTGACTGTAATTTTCCGTTCAAATGAACTTAATAATCCTAGTGATTCACATACTTTTGCCACAAACAAAATTGTAGCCTTTTCCATAATGAATTAATGGGCAAGCATAACTTTTTTGACTAGTTTATTTAATTGGGTTCTGTATACTTATGTTTTCCACACAAGTCCTAAAAGGATCACATTTTGGATCATATTTGAAGGGCTAAATTATATGATGAACATTTGAGGGAACTAGGTATGTTTAACCTAATGAAGAGAAGGCTTAGGGGTGACATTATAGCCAACTTCCAATACTTGGAGGGGGCTCACAGGGAAGAGGGCATCCGTTTTATTAAGTAATGGCCTTTCTTAGCTGCTGACAACATCAACAACAGCCACTATTTCTTCCAATGGTTTGGGGTGTTTTGGACTTTAGTCCAGCCAAGTGGAACCAGTGTTTTGTGGAAAACACATCCATCACTGGATGTACCCAACTGGCAAAAGGATAAACATAATAGCAATAAATAACCGCATAGTGCTGAACTGTGTGTCTTAGCACAGGGATAAATAATCTACAGGTTGGTATAGTTTCCCGGTTACTTTATTTGTATTGGATCGATTAGCCTATTTTATTGATCATATTTAAGAAACAGCCATTTCCCTTGCAGAGGGACTCTAGGTGGAGTACAGTGAAATATCAAAAGCATAAATCAGTGTGCAAAATTTTAAAGTCAAGGAATATTAAAATTAAAAGGCAGGGTGAGGGCATCAGGCATCAAACAGCCCCACAGCTGGGTACTATTCTATGTTCCCCAACCAAGGCTGCAGAGCCATGTTTTATATAAGATCCCACAGGCTGGGCCTCCTCCGGGTACCGTCGACCGGGCAATGCCAGTTGGCGACTACTCGGGGGAGGTCTTTCTCTGTAGCTGCCCCGGCCCTGTGGAATGACCTGCCTGCAGAGATCCGGACCCTTCCCACTCTCTCGGCCTTCCGGAAAGCCATTAAAACCTGGCTGTTCCGGCAGGCCTGGGGCTGTTGACCTCAAAATACGGTCCAGCCCCATTTAGAACGGAGTCAATGGTGTGTTGTATTTTAAATCTATCTTTTCTTTCTATTTATTTATTTATTTATTTATTTATTTATTTATTTATTTATTTATTTATTTATTTATTTATTTATTTATTTCTGTACTGTAAGCCGCCCGGAGTCCTACGGGATTGGGCGACATATAAATGTTATTAAACTTGCAAACTTGCAAACTTGTTTTTACAACTTTCTTGAGGGCCAGGAGAGCATTTCACAGGGCAAAGATGATGGCAGAGAAGGTTCTTTTCCTGCCCCCCCCCACCCCCACCCCAGTTGGTGCTATTTGGTATATCTTCCCTGGCTGACCAGTTGGCTTGGACTGATCTAATGGGATTGTTGCATTGGTAGCCTGGCTGCATGATATGTAGCAGAGGTGGTTTCCTACTGGTTCAGACTGGTTTGGCTGAGTAGGTAGTAACTAGGCCTGCCACGGTGGGGTATTCACATTTTTTTCCAATATTCAGCATATAGGATCCTTGCTGTTGTCAATCAGAAAGGTTGGAAGTTTGGTGGTTCGAATCCCTAGCTAAAACTAAATATGTGGTCCCTTTATCATAGCCCTTTGGTAGTATACCCAGGAGACATCTTTCTGGTTTCAACTCAATATTCTGTTTGATCATTTCCAGCCAGTTTTGCATTTTCTCCCAATATTCTCTTGCTTTACTACACGTCCAACACATGTGGTAAAAGATATCTAGGGTCTGAGTGCATTTCCAACACTTAGCCCACTGAGAATATCTCGCTCTCAAATCCAGCTTCCTAATGGTAGTACAGAGCACAGAGAAATACCGTAGGGATCAAATCTAAGGTGGAGCTGAATCTAGAGGACAAATTTATTGGATTCTAGCATTGATAGGAATGCAATCAAATTTCAAAATGTGTAGATGAGCCCGCATCCAGTTACATGCCAAATACATACGTCTTGCAGTTTTTGGTTACCACTCATACTTTATGAAAACAGGATCTTAATGCATTCTAAAAGAAAAAATAATAATAATAGAATCTTAGTTGTCACTAGGAAAGCTGGGGTACCTCCACATGATATACTACTTCAAATTGCTAATAAAGATTTTCATGATGGAACCGTCCTGCTCACAAGTTGGTGCTTCCATGAAGGAAGGAAGCATCCTACACAGACATATATTTTTTATTTTTTATTGTAACAGATCTGTGCAACTAGGAAGCCACATTTCCTTGATAAAGTTACTGCTTCTCATCAAGGCTTCCTTTGGGGAATGTTTGTTCTGACGATTTGAAGTAACTAATTACATCGTGCTCAATATTACACATGTGGAGGTATTGTGAGATGACAATTGGACCTTACCTAGAATAGATTTGGAGGGCTGTGAATGCTTCAGAAATGATTACCAATTATGTATTTGTTGCTGCAAATGCTTATACATAGTGCTAATGATATTTAAATTGCGGAATATATTCAAAGAAAATTTTCCTTCTGGGATGTTTGAATGTAAAATTAATTCTTTGGCTCAATTCTAAATAAACTTTGTGATTTTTCCTCCCTTCAGGACCCCTCATTTGAAATGCAAAATAACTTACATCTTTTATTAATAATATTTGTTAATAAGGTGAGTGTACTCAAGAGGCTTTACATGCCAACTATTTTTCTTTCCTGAGGCTCTGTGACTATAACTTGCCTACAGCAGTTTGTTCAAGTTTGTTGAACAACACTTGAAATGCTTCTGTGTTACAGTGTCATCAATATTGCTCAAGAGAAGTTTATTAAAATGAAAACTGTTGTGACAAGGCTTGATAAAATTACCTTTAAAAAGAGAAAGGCCATATCCGAGTTTCTTGCAAAGAGCCTTTGAAGTGTTTTTCATCTAAATAAAGTCACAAGTTACAGAATCAACTTATTACTAGCAACTGTTGAATGCAGATTAGAACATCAAGAAACAGCTTGCCGGGCCCATTCTGATTAATAGGCTGTTTTATTTCAGGCCTTATCTGCTTTTCCCAACCCCAAACATGAGTTCGCTGGCAAAGGGATGCTTTGTAGAAAACTAAAAGGGAGAAAGAGAGGAGGGAGAGGGAGGGAGGGAGGGAGGGAGGGAGGGAAAGAGAGAGATAGACAGACAGACAGACAGACAGAGTCAGAGAGACAGACAGACAACTATCCAATTACAAAACACATCTAAAACACATCATCCTGAATGGTGGATAGATGTATGTTTTGTACATCTAATACAACATAAATAACATAAATGCCATCCTATAAAACATATGTACCTATTACTGCCACAGTGTGCCTGAGATTGCTACAATTTTCCAACTGCAAAAGCATGCCCTGGGAAAAAAAATTCCATGCCACAATTTATTCCCCTAGGCTACATTAATTTTTCCACCTCCAGGGTTGCTTCTGGGTCTACTTATTGAATCATATTTTCTTAATTGAGCATTTACCTTCCTCCTGTTGCTGGAAGCAAGATCTGCTTCAGGCCAATTTAGGGCAAAAATCAACCTTAGAATGGTAAACGAGAATGCTTAGTCAATTGCTCCGTCACTTGTAAGGTGGAGTTTTCCTGGTGGAATTCACCTAGTAATAGCTAATGCTAAGATATGGGAAGCAGAAGTCAAGGAGAAATAATGTTGTCTTTTTTTTTTTTCTTTCTTCAGAAACCACTAGAAAAAGTTGCAAATCCAGAGAATGCTAATTCTGCTGGTGATTTTGGGTTTGGAAAATGTGCTTCACTTAACTCAGTTGAATTCATGGCATGTGCAAGATCATACTTAGGTAAAGGTTCCCCTCACACATATGTGCTAGTTGTTCTTGACTCTAGGGGGGTGGTGCTCATCTCCGTTTCAAAGCTGAAGAGCCAGTGCTGTCCAAGGATGTCCCCATGATCATGTGTCCAGCATGACTAAATGCTGAAGGCACACAGGACACTGTTATCTTCCCACCAAAGATGGTTCCTTTTTTTTCTACTTGCATTTTTACATGCTCTAAAACTGCTAGTTTGGCAGAAGCTGGGAAAAGTAACGGGAGCTCACTCCATTATGTGGCGCTAGGGATTCGAACCACCAAACTTCTGACCTTTCAGATTGACAGGCCTAGCATCTTAGCCACTGAGCCTAAGATTATACTTAGTAAATAGCAAGTTACCCAGGCATTAAAAATAATACGAAAAAATGTGCCTGTGCAGATGGTTTTGTATTAATCAGATAAACAGTGTAGTAGTGTTGGTGGATAAATGCTCATGTGATATATTGAATATCTCTATTAAGGAAACTGCAATCTTATATTTATTTGGGAGCAAGCCTCCTTAGTGAGACTCACACCTGCTGTTAAAGCTCTCCAAAGGTAGAAACAAATAATGAACTCACTACAAATCATGATAGCTTTTACATGATGGCTTTTACATTATTACTTCTCCAGATGGTCCCCAATATCCCCCAATGACACTAAGAGTTGAGTTGAACCTATCACTATCTCAAAAGCTTCCCTGTTCTAGAGCTTGAGAGAAAGAGTAGATTCGGATGGGTGAGAATAGGGAAAACCATTGATTGGACTGTGTGCCATCAGGTTATCTTGACTATGAAGCAGAGAAAAAAAGAATGCCCATTTTTACTATGTGAGGCATATTGAAGTAATAATGCCAATTCAGCCTGAGGGATACTACTATTTATTTACACACACTTCTATAATTCTCAATAGTAACAGAGAGTGATTTTTTTTTGTGATTTTATTGAGATTTGTAGGCCGCCCTTTTCCCTGAGGGGACTCAGGGCGGCTCACATAAAATCGGGGAAGGGGAGATACAGACAATAACAAAGACACATATAATAAAAACAGTAACCAACATGCATTCATCATTCGGGGGGGGCAACTATCTTCATCCCCAGGCCTGACGGGCTAGCCAGTTCTTCAAGGCTGCGCGGAAGGCCTGGACGGTGGTGAGGGTACGAATCTCCACGGGGAGTTCGTTCCAAAGGGTCGGGGCGACTACTGAGAAGGCCCTCCTCCTTGTAGTTGCCAGCCGACACTGGCTGGCCGATGGAATACGGAGGAGGCCCAATCTGTGTGATCTTATTGGTCGCAGGGAGGTAATTGGCAGAAGGCGGTCTCTCAAGTATCCAGATCCACTACCATGTAGGGCTTTATGGGTGATTAACAGCACCTTGAAGCGCATCCGGAAGTCGACAGGTAGCCAGCGCAGCTCGCGGAGGATAGGTGTAATGTGGGTGAACCGCGGTGCACCCACTATCGCTCGCGCGGCTGCGTTCTGCACTAGCTGAAGACACCGGATGCTCTTCAAGGGCAGCCCCATGTAGAGCACATTGCAGTATTCCAGCCTAGAGGTCACGAGGGCCCGAGTGACTGTTGTGAGTGCCTCCCGATTCAGGTAGGGTCGCAACTGGTGCACCAGGCGTACCTGGGCGAATGCCCCCCTAGCCACAGCCGTCAAATGGTGGTCGAATGATAGCTGTGGATCTAGGAGGACTCCCAAGTTGCGGACCCTCTCTGAGGGGTATAAAGTTTGGCCCCCCAGCCTGAGAGATGGAATATTGGTGGAATCCTTGGGAGGGAAACACAACAGCCACTCGGTCTTTTCTGGGTTGAGCACAAGCTTGTTAGCCCTCATCCAGTCCATAACCGCCTCCAGACCCCGGCTCATCACGTCTGCCGCTTCATTGAGTTGGCACGGGGCGGACAGATACAGTTGAGTATCGTCCGCATATTGATGGTATCTAATCCCGTGCCTGCGGATGATCTCTCCCAGCGGTTTCATGTAGATGTTGAATAGTAGGGGGGATAAGACCGAGCCCTGAGGCACCCCATATGTTAGGGGCCTAGGGGACGATCTCTGCCCCCCCACTAACACCGACTGCGACCTGTCCGAGAGGTAGGAAGAGAACCACCGCAACACGGTGCCTCCCACCCCCACCTCCCGCAGTCGTCGCAGAAGGATACCATGGTCGATGGTATCGAAAGCCGCTGAGAGGTCAAGGAGAACCAGGATGGAGGAATGTCCTCCATCTCTGGCTCTCCATAGATCATCAGTCAATGCGACCAAAGCGGTTTCAGTGCTGTAACCGGGTCTGAAGCCTGACTGGAAGGGGTCGAGATAGTTTGCTTCCTCCAAGGACCGCTGGAGCTGAAAGGCCACCACCTTCTCAACAACCTTCCCAAGAAAGGGAAGGTTGGAGACTGGACGATAGTTATTAAGGACAGCTGGATCCAAAGATGGCTTCTTTAGGAGGGGTCTCACCACCGCCGCTTTCAGTGCGGCGGGGAAGTTCCCCTCCCGAAGAGAGGCGGTCACGACCGCCTGGATCCAGCCTCGTGTCACCTCACTGCTGCTGGTAACCAGCCATGAGGGACACGGGTCCAGTACGCAGGTGGAGGCACTCACAGCCCTCATGGCCTTGTCCACATCCCCGGGGGTAACATCCTGAAACTCAACCCAGGGGTGTTCTATCTGATCCTCTTGTGCCTCGGCTGGAACTGCAGGGGTGGAGTCCAAGTCCGACCGAAACCGAGCAATTTTGTCCGCTAAGAATTGGGCATAATCCTCAGCTCTGCCCTGTAAGGGTTCCCCCGCCTCCCTTTTATTTAATAGGGAGCGGGTTATCTTAAACAGGGCGGCTGGGCGGGACTCAGCGGACGCAACCAAGGTGGCTATATGGGATCTTTTCGCTGCCCTAAGCGCTCTGGTGTATTCCTTGGTGCAGGTGGTTACCATTGCTCGGTTCGATTCGGACTTATTGGACCTCCATCGGTGCTCTAGGCATCTCCTCCGGCGCTTCATCTCCCGGAGTTCCTCGGTGAACCAAGGAGGTCTCCGGGATCCGCCGCCTCGGAGGGGCCGTAGTGGCGCAATCCGGTCGAGGGCCTCTGATGCTGCCGAATGCCAGGCAGCAGCCAAAGTCTCTACCGGATTGTGGGCGAAAGAATCAGGAATGACCCCAAGTTCCGTCTGGAACCTTAATGGTTCCATGAGTCGCCTGGGGCGGAACCACCTGGTCGGTTCCTCCTCCCTACAGTGGGGGTTTGGCCTCCGGAAGTCGAGCCTCAGTAGGCAGTGGTCTGTCCACGACAGGGGTATGATGTCATTACCCCTCAGACCAAGATCACAAATCCACTGCTCCGAGAGGAATACGAGGTCGAGCGTGTGCCCCGCCGAATGGGTCGGGCCCCGAATTACTTGGGTCAAGCCCATGGCCGTCATGGAAGCCATGAACTCCTGCGCCCCGTCAGAGTTTTCACCGAGCGACGGCAAATTAAAGTCCCCCAGGACCATCAACCTAGGGAACTCAATTGCCAGCTCGGCTACCGACTCGAGGAGCGAGGGGAGGGCTGCTGCAACGCTGTTGGGAGGCAGGTACGTTAACAGCAGACCCACTTGACCCTTGAGGTCCAACTTTATCAGCAGAGACTCACACCCGACAAGCTCCGGAGCAGGGACCCTACGAGGAACTAACGACTCCCGGATAACAACGGCCACACCCCCACCCCTTCCCTGGGCTCTCGGCTGGTGCAGCACCTGAAATCCTTCTGGGCACAGCTCTACAAGGGGGACTCCTCCCTCTGGGCCCAGCCAGGTTTCAGTAATACATGCCAGGTCTGCCCTCTCGTCTAAAATTAAGTCCCGGACGAGAGGAGCTTTGTGTACTACAGACCTGGCATTTAGCGACAGCAGCCTGGGTCCAGGGTCCTGATCACTTGCGCCATCTGGTCTCGGAGTGGGACTCATAGGGCCGGAAGGAGGGATCTCTGTAATGTAGCGAACCCTCCTTCCCCGGTAATGGCCTGCCCTAAAGTCCCCGCCGTATCTGCCCCTCCCTGTTACGACCGTAATACCCCGACCCTCTCCCGTGTCTCTGGTCCCCTCAACCATCCCCATGGCCCCCGCGTCTCCCGGCAGGTCCTCCGAATCATACATACCCATGCACTCCCCCAACCAGTCCCCACGTAGAAGTTAAAAAACACAAAAATTTACAGCAATATGATAATAAAAGTGGGCCATTCATTCAATCACAACCAGTCCCATACACTCATCATACTATTTAAAAAAATTGCGCGATTAGATGTATAACAATATGAAAAAGGGGGGGGGAGAGATACTCCGTTTCTCTCTCCTCCTATGTCCTGGGAAAGCGTCCTTGGCCGTCCAGGGCAGTGTTTTGTACTCTAGTTGTGCAAGTCCAGTCTACTAAGACTTGTTTATGATCTAGTTTGAGAAGCAAGGAACATTGTTAAGGAAGGAAGGCTCTTATTTATTTATTTATTTATTTATTAATAAAATTTATAGGCCGCCCAATCCCGAAGGAATCCGGGCGGCTTACAAAAAGAGGAAAATAATAAATAAGTAAGTAAGTAAGTAAGTAAGTAAGTAAGTAAGTAAGTAAGTAAGTAAGTAAGTAAGTAAGTAAATAAATAAATAAATAAATAAATAAATAAATAAATAAATAAATAAATAAATACACAACAGATTTAAAATCACAACATGCATTCGATCTGATCGGGGCTGGACCTCAACAAAGAGGTCAACAGCCCCAGGCCTGCCAGAATAGCCAGGTTTTAACAGCTTTTCTGAAGGCCATGAGAGTGGGTAAGGTCCGGATCTCTTGGCAGATGTGTTATCCAAGAGATGAAACTAACAGTGTCAACTTATTTGCCTTTTCAGTGGACTTGAATACACCTGGTGTAAATCTAACTACCACTTCTTATCAATCAAAAGTCTTGAACCAATTGCTTGATACCCATAATAAGCCAAATTCTTCACCTGGCCATTTATAGCCCCTTTAAGACAAATTCAGCCCTAGTGCCCATTTTTCTGAGGCTTTTTTCAAAGCCTATGGAGGGCGAGTCTTTTTGAAAGCTTTCGCATTTTCCATTTTTTTTTAAATAGGCAATTCGGTTCATGAATTGCTCTGTAGCTGTCAATGGCTGCTTCTTGGCAGTTGCAGAAAATAAGTCAAATTTCTCCTAGAAAATATTGCTGGTCAGGTGAAGCCAAACTTCCAGTTCATTTTCTGCCTAGGTTGCTACTTTGAATTCCAAGTCATTAAAAGTGGGTAAAGTAGAAAGTTCAGTATTTGGACAGATGCCATTGGTTTCCCTGTATGATCTCAATCAGTCCAGTTCCTAGGAGTAAAGCAAACCAAAATGAGAAAATCAGGAATATTGTGTGTTCACTGCCTTGAGTTATTTATAAAAATAATAAAGCTGGGATATAAGTAAATAATTTTTTCAGGGTACTTCTCTTTTGTTTCTATCATAGGAGGAATCTTAATTACTAAAGTCCGTATCAAGGTGTAGGGTAGGGGGTGTTCTTACAGCTTTATTTTTCTTGGAGACAACTTTGATTTTCAGGCAAAATTAGCAGACTTGGAATACATTGTAAAAAAAAGTATTCATTGAGTATATTGTAAGCCAGTGTTTCTCAACCTTAGCAACTTGAAGATTTCTGGACTTCAAGTCCCAGAATTCCCCAGCCAGCGAATGCTGGGAGAATGGGAGAAGACGTATTGAAAAGCCACAGCACGCATGGCTGCAAATCAGGAATTATGGAAACTATAGTCCAGTCTTCACATATCTTCAAAACTATAGTGTAATTTTCAATCTTCAATCCCTACTATAGCATTTATTACATGATTTGCTGCCCTTGTGAATAATATTCCTTCCAAAAATCAAAGAAATATACATTTCCAGTATCAGGTAGCTTTGGCTTTAGCAAACATGCTTACTTATTGAAAGGAAAGATCTGAACCTTATGAATATTCATCCCCAACTCCAATTACAACTAATCTGACAATTCTTTGAATTGGACCTGGAAAGAAATTGAGAACTGTCATAATCAAATTTGGTAATAAAGACTTAGCAGAGAGTTAAAAGCCATTCAAAATAATAAACAGTTGTCTAGTATTAGGATTTATGGTCCCGATTTGGGGTTGAATTTCTCTAGGTTATTGTACAATATTCCTAGACATGGATAAAATCATCTTGACAGCTACAGCACTGACCCTGTTATAATGCTTTCAGTGTCCTGTTATAATTTCTCCTCTGCAGCTCCAGCACATGGTCTTTCTCTGCTAATAGCTGACAAGTCTTGAAAAACTCAAAAGCATGACAACAGGAGCTTGTTCTGAATTGAATATGACTTTGCTTGCATTGCGCGCAGTAAGCGGTATCTCTTTTTCATGTCCATTGAGAACATGACATACAAGATACAGAGATAAGAAAGAGGAGAAGTAAATTATTGAGGGGGGGGAGATGTGTATGTTCTCTGTGTTCTCACACTAAACTCTTCAATGAATCATGCAATTCATAGCAATAGCAATAGCAGTTAGACTTCTATACCACTTCATAGGGCTTTCAGCCCTCTCTAAGCGGTTTACAGAGCCAGCATATTGCCCCCCAACAACAATCCGGGTCCTCATTTTACCCACCTCGGAAGGATGGAAGGCTGAGTCAACCCTGAGCCGGTGAGATTTGAACAGCCGAACTGCAGAACTGCAGTCAGCTGAAGTAGCCTGTAATGCTACACTCTAATCACTGCGCCACCTCGGCTCTTCATGGCTGAAGGTGGTGTAATGCTTGCACATTTGAAGAAGAAAAGGTATCTTGGGCAGTTTTTCAGTTTTGTTAATGGCCATGAAAAGGATTTCCCTGATCCTTGGAAAGAGGGCTTAATTGTTCTTAACAAGAAGTGCTGTTCAACAGCAGGAGCATCAACTTCAGATGGAGAGTGGTCATAAAATATGGATCACAACTTCATTACACAAATTGTATCATCTATGTACTTGCCTCCAATGTCAAAATACAAATAGAGAAGGCTAGGATTGAATTTGACATTGCAACAACTGTCTAGTCATTTTTGTGTCATTGTGATTTGTACCTTGGTTCTAATATTCAAGACATAAATCATGATTGATTATATTACAAATACTGTATTTGCTATAGCTAACTCAATGTTATAACGTGGTTGTTTGAAAATAAAATTAAGCTTCAATCATGGCCATTTTCAATTTCCTACAAAACATGGTTCTCAGCTTTGTTCTACTCAAGGTTTCTCATGCCCTAGACAGTTCCTGAGTGGACTACGGCAATACTCTCTACCTGGAGCTTCTTGGAAATATCCAGAAGCTTCAACTGGTGCACAATGCAATAACTTTTTTCTCTTTCTTTAATATATTCTTATTTTTCTTTCATCTTTTGTTCCTATATTTTACCTTTTTTGTCCAATTCCATTTACTAGATATGGTTTTATCTGTGAATATTATCCTCTAAAAGTATCAGCTTCTGTGCCAGTAATATTTATATAGTGTACCATTTCCCCCCCCCCAAAAAAAAATACTAACTGTAGGGATTTTAAAAATACATGTTTTAATGAAGTATTGTCCTTATTACATTTCCAACAAACTGCAGTGCTACATAATTCTTTTCTATATAAACATAATAGAATTCAAGAAATTATAATTATGTTGTATGAATGGTAGACAAAGGTCCATATAACATTCTAGATACAAAAGTTAAGACACTGTCCCATTGTCTAGATCAGTGTTTCTCAACCTTGGCAACTTGAAGATGTCCGGACTTCAACTCCCAGAATTCCCCAGCCAGCATTCGCTGGCTGGGGAATTCTGGGAGTTGAAGTCCGGACATCTTCAAGTTGCCAAGGTTGAGAAACACTGATCTAAATAATATGGGAACCCCAAATTTCTTACTTCCATCACCACTTACCATCTGCATATCAAATTGATTTATGGATATATTTAAATGAACTAATTGTAATAATAATCTCTAATATTATTTGTTTATAATTATTAATTCATAATTATGTACTTAATAAGTAATAATAGGATATTATTAGTATTAAAAATGTAACTAGTTCTAGTATTAATATTCTAGTTATTATAGCGTCTTATTCTAGTATCTTTAATTATCACTCTCAGAAGCTGAAAACGTTGCTGGTCCAAACAATGTTGTTAATAAACATTGTAGATGTAAATTTTGCCAGTGAGTTATAGATGACATTTGTCTCTTAGCGTAGTATATGTTAAAAAATTAATTCTCATCTTCTATCAATTGATCCAAAAATCAATATTCTGCATTCATCCATTGTTTCCATATCATCATCTTTTTCTCAGTTTTTAAAGTTGGATTGTTCCATTAATGTCAATTTAGCGTGGGAATAAGGATCAATTTTTAGAAGCTATATCCTGTAGCCTTTTAAATGGTATAAATGTTTCCAAACATACTAAAGGTCTATTGTATTTAGATCTTGTCCATCCAACGGAAAGTGCTGTATAGGTGTATTCCAAAGTTGCCCAAATCAGAAAATTAACATTCTTCCAGTGTTTAATATAGGTAAGCTTGATGATATTGCTCTAGATGATTTAGAGTGATATTTAATCAGTGGAACAACTTGCCTACATAAATTGTTAATGCTCCAACACTGGAAGTTTTTAGAAAGGGATTGGACAATCATTTGTCTGAAATGGTATAGGACAGTGGTAGTTACCCTGGTCCCTACTGCCCACTAGTGGGCGTTCCAGTTTTCATGGTGGGCGGTAGGGGTTTTGTCCAATACTGAAGCACTTTCCTTTTTAAAAATTTAATTGACTTTTTTTTAAAAAAAAAAAAATCATAGCATTATTTAAAAACATTTTCATTAGGTTTTCATAAAATCACGATTACTGTGGAACCGGTGGGCGGTTAGAAAATTTTACTACTAACAGAGATACAAAAGTGGGCGGTAGGTATAAAAAGGTTGACTACCCCTGGTATAGGGTTTCCTGCCTGAACAGGGGGTTGGACTAGAAGACCTCCAGGGTCCCTTCCAACTCTGTTATTCTATTCTATTCTATTCCACTTCTCTCCACTCTATCCCACCCCACCCATTTCTATTCCTATTCCACCCCACTCTATCCAGAAAAAAAAAAATCCATCATTAATCAGTGATTGCATTTTCTGTAAAGATATTCTTGGAATCAAAGAACCCCATAAAAAATTTGTAAAAGAGTTTATTTTCTGAAAGTTTTCTATATATTTGAACATAAATTCCTCTCAGAATATAAATTAATCTGGGGATACTAGTATTAATTCTAGAAGCCTTCATCTTTCCCCTGAATATGCAATTATTAACTCCAATTTACCATATCTGAAGAAACCTTTTTATGTATGTCATTTATATTAAGTTATTGAGTTATATCTTTGGGTATAAATATTTGATCCAGTACAAATACGAAATTGATATTCCTGAAATGAACGGGTGACCAATTTTTTTTTACATATTGGCATCAACTCTGGTTTGGGCCAGTTAAATAGAATATCCTGCTATTTCACTAAAGACAGGAATCATTTGCATTAACACTGCAATAGAAGTATGAGGTTTAAAAATAAACAGAGTAATATCATCTACTAATAAAATCAATTTATTTTCAACTAAATTATTTACTGCCCTATAAAACTCCCTATGTTGATTAGGGCAGTGTTTTTCAACCACTGTGCCGCGGCACACTAGTGTGCCGTGACATAGTGTAAGGTGTGCCATGGGAAAATTACTTTATATATAGTCAATATAGGCACAGAGTTAATTTTTTTTTTAACATTTTCTAATGGTGGTGTGCCTCGTGATTTTTTTCATGAAAAAAGTGTGCCTTTGCACAAAAAAGGTTGAGAAACACTGGATTAGGGTTCCACACACATATCAAAAAGCAAGGGCAAAAGTGAACATTCTTGTCTGGTTCCTCGAAATACTGAGAAATAGCAGAAAATATGCCATTAACGCTTACTTTAGATGTGGTTTACTCCTATAATATCTGGATCCTTTCTATGAATTTCAGTTGGAACCTTTTCTGATACAGCAAACATTTACTGTCTGTGTATTTTGTCAAAGAGCCGAGGTGGCTCAGCGGTTAGGGTGCAGTACTGCAGGCCACTTCAGCTGACTGTTATCTGCAGTTCAGCGGTTCTAATCTCACCGGCTCAAGGTTGACTCAGCCTTCCATCCTTCCGAGGTGGGTGAAATGAGGACCCAGACTGTGGGGGCGATATGCTGATTCTGTAAAACCGCTTAGAGAGGGCTGAAAGCCCTATGAAGCGGTATATAAGTCTAACTGCTATTGCTATTGCTAAATGCTTTTTCAGCATCTAACTATAAGAATACAAATTGGTTTACATTTTTGCTCAAGTCTATTAAGTCTACAGCTAACTTAATATTGTCTGCTGCTTGCCTGGTTTTTTGTAAAACCTATTTGATCATTCTTAATAACAGACATTAATACCTGCTGTAATCTATTTGTTAGCACTGCGGTTATGATCTCGGTATCAACATTAATTAGCGAGATTGGACAATAATTAGAATATTGAACATAATCATCTGATTTTGCTAGAACTGTAACATAAGTCTGATTAAATGCCTCTGATAATATTCCTTTATCAAATATCTCACCACACAATTGTCAAAGCATCAAAAGTTCTACCAGGCGGTAGGGAATCTATCCAATCCTGGTGTTTTCCCACTTGCCATTTTCAAAATTATTTCCTTAAACAATACTTCAGGCAAATGAAAGTTGTTGCGTATCATCCGAATGTTTATATTTATAATATAAAGTTTATATTAATTTCAATGGTGGCCCTTCTGTGATATTAGAAATAATATGTCACTATCTACAGGATGTCTGGAACTTCCTGTCCATCCGTCCCCCTCGTTTAAACGTGTGATATGAAGGGATCAAAGTTCAATTGTTCATGAAACCTAGTTATGCAATAACAACTTACTGTCCAGTGGACGACTTCTGAATAGTTATCTTTTAATGAATGAATATATTATTTATTTATTTATTTATTTATTTATTATTAAAATTTATATGCCGCCCAATCCCGAAGGACTCCGGGCGGCTTACAAAAGAAAAAGAGAAAGAAAGAAAAAATAGTAAGAAGAAAAAAAAAACAGTTTAAAATCACAACATGCATTCATTCTAATCGGGGCTGGACCTCAGCAATGAGGTCAACAGCCCCAGGCCTGCCGGAACAGCCAGGTTTTAACAGCTTTCCTGAAGGCCATGAGAGTGGGTATGGTCCGGATCTCTGGGGGTAGCTGATTCCACAGGGTCGGAGCAGCCACAGAGAAGGCTGGATTTGGATTGGATTGGATTTATTACATTTATATGCTGCCCTTTTCCCCAAAGGGGACTCAGGGCGGCTCACAATTCAAATCGGGAAGGGGGATACAGACAGGGGATAAAAAGACGAACATAACAATACACAATTTAAAAAACACACAACAACCATACCATTCGAGGAGGGGGGCAAAAAGCTCTTTAGCCCCAGGCCTGTCGGAACAGCCAGGTTTTAAGGGCTTTGCAGAAGGCCTGGAGGGTGGTGAGGGGTTCGAATCTCCACGGGGAGTTCGTTCCAGAGGGTCGGAGCAGCCACAGAGAAAGCTCTCCTCCGGGTAGTCGCCAGTCGGCATTGGCCGGCGGATGGAATTCGGAGGAGGCCTAATTTGTGGGATCTGATCGGTCTAGTGGAGGTAATTGGCTCTCCTCCGGGGGCCCACCAGCCGACGCTGTCTGGCTGACGGCATCTGAAGGAGGCCCAATCTGTGGGATCTTACTGGCCGCTGGGAGGTATGTGGCAGTAGGCGGTCTCGAAGGTAAATGAATGAATGAATGAATATTTATTTCTCTTTGACCATAAAGGAAATCTGCAGATGTAAATGATAGGTCAGTGCAAAAGAGCACTTTGCAAAGTGTGTTCTCAAACCGTCAAAGAAGCTACATCTTCTAGAAGGGACCTGTGCTACTTTGAAAGTTTTTCCTGGAAAACGTGCATAATGTAGACAGCCTCTTATCCAGCTTTCCCTGCAGGGCTGTTTTCTATGTATTCATGGAAACAGCAAAGGGAAATATTTGAAGGCTGCCAACACTTTCATCAATGTTGCACTTTTTCACATGCAATTTCAGAATTCACATCATCCTTTGGATATAAACTCTTTCCTCTTTGGTTTCCAGTACTTCAAGGAAGTAGCTATTTTAACTGTATTGTAATGTTAACAATTATTTAAATAAACCCACCTCTTATAAAAAAAATACACTTTCAAAGTTTTTTTTTTAATACGTCTATCAAGTACAATCTTTTGAGATAACTGAGAATATATATTTCAACATGTGTAAGAGCAATCCAGAAAAAATAAAAATAAAAGCTAACTCTATACCGTCACAGAAGCATTTAATTCTGCATATGATTTTTGCACTTCAGCTTCATTGTTTTTAATGCAAGCTACTTTCAGCAATGACATCTGGTGTTCTTATTATGCATTAGTTCTGCCAACATGTGCTTCATTCTCACCTCTATTTGTAAAATAATCCTTCATCCTGACAACCTTAAATTGACATCTGGTTATCTATGTCAAAATAGCATGTTCTATAAGTTTTTTTTGGTATAAGTGTGCTGAATGCATCTGCCAAATGTATAATGCACAGTTATTGTTAGTCATGTCCTTAATGTTAGAATATGTTCTCCTATTCAGTGAACAAGCTGCAAAGATGTTGATTGCATTGTTCTGCCTTGTCGTAGATTAATATGGATTTCCTCAACCATTCCAATAACTGAATTATGCTACCTTCATTGATGTAATTCTACAGAGAAGTTAAAAAAAAAATGTAATATGTCAGCAGTATCCAAACATGTCAGCAGACTTAATTCCATTCCTGGGAGAAAGACTACAAGAAAAATCATGAAGAATGGCTGTTAAGGATAACTTTTTTTTATCTAAATAAGAACATCTGCCCCAAATACTGTGACTAACAGATAGTATAGTTATCTAGAGTGATGTGGAATAAGTTCCCATCCAGGCATATTTTAAGGATAATACCAATGTTGCTTGAACATCAGAATATTGGAAGCATGTGACCTGGTGGGAATGGCTTGCTGGCCATGTGTTTTCTTTCTCTCTCTCTCTCTTTCCTTCCTTTTGTCTCTCTGTCCCTTTTTCCTTTTTTCATCTCTCACTTTTCCTTTCTTTTTTCTTTTTTTTCTTTCTTTCTTTCTTTCTTTCTTTCTTTCTTTCTTTCTTTCTTTCTTTCTTTCTTTCTTTCTTCCTTTCTTTCTCTTCCCCTCTCTGTGTGAGTGTGTGTGTGTGTGTGTGCACGCGCATGCGTGAGTGGTGGGTTTCAAAAAATTTTGGAACCTCTTCTGTAGGTGTGGCCTGCTTTCCGGGTACACTGGTGGAACCTCTTCTAACCGGTTTGGTAGATTTGACGAATCGGTTCTACCGAATAGATGCGAACTGGTAGGAACCCACCTCTGGTATGTAGTACCTATAGAATTGAGCAAAAACTGATAACCACATGAGAAGAACCGTAATTGATGGTTGTCCCATCTACTCTGGATTTCCACAGGAGCCAGCCATTTGGATTCACAAACTACATGAATATGGACCCAAAGGTGCTTTTTCAAGAGGCAACCAGACTTTCAGTAAGTCCAGTTTATCTCTTGAAAAAGCACCTATTGGGACAACCATGACCTGGATGACCGAGAATCACCATAGACATAAATATGGACCATTGCGTGATAGCACCCCATGCACTCATTCCTTACCCAAGTTTGTTCTTTTTTTCTTATTTACCAGAAGGGTGAGTGCATCAGTCTTGGGGTCACACTAATCAATATGGTGAAGTCCAGAGTCCAGGGATCGTGTGACTTTTAGATACCTTGTCGCAAGAAACCCATCTTTCCAAAGTTTCATTGTATTGTTTTGATTGTCCATTTGTGTTCATTTTGGTGTTTGGATTTTTCAGGAAGATGCGTACATTCAGACAACACTAACAGGAGGTGTGATGGAAGAAAGGTTAGGAACATCTCCTCTGTCTGTGGGAACTTCATTTCATCTCCGAAGAGAAAAAAATCTCTGCTGTTTCCATAAACCTAGTTTGAATCCAATTCATTATGAGAGGAAATGGAGAGGCAGAGAGACGGGGAGATGATAGATAATACTGAGTGAGTTAAACACAAAGAGAAGTTCTGTTTTGACACTCATGACATATGTAGAACTAAACTAGGAAAGAGATGTAACTGCACAGGCCAAGCCTGCTTCTTGTCTTCCCCGAGGCAATGCATTCCCAGATGTCTGAAACTTACAGAGATCTAAAAATCACTTTAAGCATGTTTAGCTGAGAAAGGAGAGTTCTGAAGTGCAGAGAGCTTTTTTTAAGCATGCTTAGAAAAATGCAGCCACACATTTACATCCAGTCACTCTCTTAAATCAGTGCAAATCTCTAAAACAGCATTCCTCCCCAGATGAGTATAGGTCTGACCCTACTGGGGTTTTTTTTGGGGGGGGGAGCCATTAAAAAACCTGGGGAGTAGAAATGTGATGAGGGCTTCCTCCTACTGTGGAGTTGGAAGCTGTGAAATGTTGCTCGGATTGCCATTGTTTTCCCTTGACTTTGTTTTTACTGTTATTCAATTTTAATGTTCGTATTATTTTATAAGCTGCTCTTGTTTAGATTAAAGCAGCATGTAAACAAAAAACAGTGGTTGGGTTGTATTGAAGCAACTCAAGTCTGTGTTGCTACCAAACATTTAGCTGAAACATGAGTCGACTTTTACCCTTAATTGTTTGACATATTCATAGAATATATTATTTGCATTATGATCAGTAAAATAGGTTTTCTTCTTCTGGATTGTTTTGGTTTAATGGATTAGTCAGACTTTTAGAAGAGTGTGGCTTAGTTTATGTTATCTTGAGTAGGCTACAAAAAAAGGTGCAATTAAACATAGTAATTAACAACTCATCTGGGGGATGACAAGTAGAAGATTAGTTCAATATCGAATGGATTTATAGGGATTTATATTTATATTTAGAAGAAATTACGAATATGGCAATATGAGGTGTAGCAGCATATTCTGATCATCTTTGTCCACTGCAGTTATCCATGTTTTATGGTGGAGTTGGAGGGATTGAGCAAAGAACATTGGTAACTTCTGCAATTTTTCTGTTTAAGAGTTTCTTTCCACAGTGCCTTTAAAAATGGTTTAATAATTAGTTGAAAAAAGAAAATCAGTAGGTAAATAAATCAGAACATGCTTTCACTGTGTGAATCTGAAGTTGTTCTTCAAGCCATAGGGCAGATAGCTAATGAGGAAGGAGATTTATTTATTTTTCATATTTCTCCTTCTCTATCTGCAGCTTACATACTATTTAGAGAATCACTCTTTTCCCCCATAAGCAGTTTTCAGGTAGCAGAAGCAAAGGATATATTGACTGATTTATTGGCTTTATTTGCACAATAAATCCAATAAAAATAACTTGTGTTGCGCATATAGCATCCACGATGTGGCTCCACAGAGTAAGAGGCTAGAGATTTCAAACCTTTCCCACAGTTTAAATACTTTGGCCATAACTGGACATCCTAGATATCTTGGGATATAACAGAAGTGGTTTGGAGAAATGGTGCAAGCCACTTGTTTTCCCATCGTAGACCAGTAGTTCTGGATGTTTCCTGTATCTAGGAGGGGAGAAACTGAGAGAATATCAATATATGTTAAAGCCTATGTGTCACACACACACACACACACACACACACACACACACACACACACACACACACACGGGGGAGGGAAGGAGAGAGGGAGAGAAAGAGAGAGGGGTATATATTCAAACTTAGATGATATTTCATAGACTAGCAAGGAGACCACAGTATTCACAAAACCTTTCATTACCCAATTGCTGTAATCTAGGTACCCAGGTTCACTCCAATACTAAACTTTACCATCCTAACTAAAGCCAATCCAGACATTTTCAGAAACCGTGAATCATTTCTTCCTTCTCTAGTGTTTCCCACATGTTAATTTAAAAGATGGCTTTCAAGAACTGTTGAATAAAAGACCTCTTTCAATAACCTGCTCCTTGTTAACAAATCTGCAGCACAATTTATTTCCATTCATAGCAGGAGGTACCCTAATATCTCTTTTCCCCCCCCTCTTTAAAATTATTGGGTTTTTAAGACTTAAGTACTTAATTTCCACAAGAGAGTTTCGAGTCCTTGTATTACTTTGATTGCAGACATTTGGAATGGCTTTCTACAGGAGTTCTCTTTATCCATTGGCATCTGCAGGGAATTGGCGAAGATACAGAATAGCTCCCTTCACAAATATTTGATGCTGACTTTCTCATATTTCACTACAATGCACAGAGACAAATTCCTTCAGGAAAGAATCACAGGGTTACAGAAATGTTCCTGTAGATTAAAAGCCCATGAAGTTGCCTCGCAAAAGGCAAAGAAAAATGTTTTTTAATCTAAAATTAAAAGGAATGTCAGCTGCATGTATTTAAATCTTGAAACCATGCATCTTTTATAACCCAGCCAGTTAACCTCAGAGAGACTAAAACACCTTAGCTTTATTGACAAAACAAATACGAATGTGGTGCCTTTCTGAAATATTTGTATTCAAACAAGAGATAATTGTTCCTGTAGGGGAAGCTCTTTTATTTCGAGGTAAACGTCTTCTTTACTTCTTTTACCACTTCGGGTGTTGCAAAATTCTGCAAAATTCTGAGTTTTGCTCTTCTAGCATCCTCAATCATTGTTATTTGATAGCAATATCAACAGCACTTATATATTGTTGCATAGTGCTTTACAGCATTCTCCTGGCAGTTTACAATGTCAACATATTTCTCCCAGCAATCTGGGGCCTCATTTTTACCTGAAGGCTGAAATCAGCCTTGAGCCAGTCAAGATTGAACTCCTGCCAGTGGGCAGAGTTAGCCTGTAATACTGCATTCTAGCCACAGCGCCACCACGACTATTGCAGTCAATTTAATTTGTTCAGCTATACCATTCCAAATATATTGCATATATGCATATATACATACATTTGACAAAGCAGTAACTGATGTTGATCTTTCAAAGATTTACAGATTTTTCAGCTGAAAGCCTGAGTAGGAAAAAAAAAAAGAAACTATAATTGCCGCTTCTTAAAATATTTGCTTTGCTTGTTATCAATAAATTTGACAGGAAATTGTATATAAATATATGGTCTATAATTTTTTTTTAAAAAAATCAACAAGCTAATGGCATGTTTTCAAACACTTAAAATAACTACTCTGTCAATTAAGGAAAAAAAAAAGCTTAGTTCACATATTAAGTTAAGCTCAACAATGCCAAAATATGCCAACCTATGTACTTAAGAAAGAGTTAAATGAGATTTACTCCCAGGTAAATGCATAGGTACCTTTGAGTCAGGATAGATTCCTAGAGATAGCATCCCTTCTATTTTCTAGGCAATATTGTGAAAGTGGTTTGCCATTGTTCTTTTCCAAAATGTTTTACCAATTCTTCACTCCTGCCTATTGCCTTGGAATTCCTTGGTGATCATGGCAGCAGTTTAGCTGATTGTGTGTGTGTGTGTGTGTGTGCGTGCGTGAGAGAGAAAGAGAGAGAGAGAGAGAGAGAGAGAGAGAGAGAGAGAGAGAGAGAGAGAGAGAGAGAGATTATTTGATTACATTTATATTTTAAAATATATAGAGTTGTTAACAATTTAAATTACATTTCAAATAAAATGTTACCTAGTATTGTGGGATATGAAATTAATATTCATTCATTAATAAACTGATCTTTGCAATAAGGTGAATTAATGAAATAACTGTGGATATTGACAAGAACTCTAGTTAACTGACTGATATTAAAATTCAGGACAGGGTCAGTGCCTGGTAAATATTTTGGCCGCACATCTGCAGTCCTGGCAACTGACTGGAGAGGTCACTGAAATCCTGGGCAGGATTTCAAAAGTAGTTTGATATCACCTCCTTCCTAGGGCTGAAGAGAAACACCATTACAAGGTGCTTGGTGGGACTAGCACTCCCACTCACCCGGTTTCTGGCCTGGTGCCTTAACCTTTACTTTAAAACGCCTCTCTCTACTTTTACTACAATGCTAAGATGCACTTTCCCATATCTGCCCTTTAATCTCTCAGTCTTCAGTGGTGAGATTCAATTTTTTTTTACTACTGGTTCTGTGGGTGTGGCTCGGTGGGCGTGGCAGGGGAAGGATACTGTATGATCCCCGTTTCCACCCCACTTCAGGAGAAGATTACTGCAAAATCCCCGTTTCCTCCCAATCAGCTGGGACTCGGGAGGCAGAGAATAGATTGGGGCAGAGCCAGTGAAAGGTGGTGTTTACCGATTCTATGAACTACTCAAAATTCCCGTCACCGGTTCTTCAGAACTGGTCAGAACCTGCTGAATATACCCACCTCTGGGTATTCAATTTCTTTGGATGATGTTAACTTCCTCTTTTATGAGATGGGAAGGCAAAAACATGGCTAATTCCTTTATATATGTAAGCATGTGGTATGCAAGTATGGCCCTAAATCTATTGGGTGTCCATCCTATGTGGTTTATAATATAGGAAGAGAAATAGAAATGAAATAGAAATAATTTTAATCTGGGTTATAATGCAGAAAATTTTGGTAGAATATAAAAAATGGGAGACGGTTGTGACTTTTTTTAGAATTTTGATTAGAAGGTCTACCTTCTAATCAGAGTCCCAATGGGAGTGGGCGGCATGCAAATTTCATTAAATTTAAACTTAAACTTACTTGAGCAGAATCCTCAGCGTACAGCTTATTGCTAAACAATACAAGTGCTGTGATATTCAGAGCCGAAGGGATGTTATTTTGAGAAACCTATTTTCCTTCTTAGTGATCTGATTTCTATCACTACTGTACTTCTTTCAGCTGCATTGTGCCCTGTCACTTCATTTTGCACATGTCTTATTGCTGTTTTGGGACATATTAAATGATGAGCTTGATTGCTAATTCAGCGCTCTGCAATGGTTTATCCTGAATAGATGGGTTTTTTTTTTCCCCTCCTCCTTCCCTTACCATCTTCAGAAGTATAAATCCTCTCTTTGGTCTATCTCTCTCTCTCGCTATGTCAGGATGAGTGGTGATGGTGGTGTTCTGATCTAGGCTTCCTGATAGAATAAAAAGCACACAATTAGGTCCAAAAACCCTCTTTTTTATTTCAAAGGCTGTGAATTATATTCATTCACAGCCGGTAATGAATCTCAAATAGTTGCAAAGAGTTCTACAGGAGGCTGCCGAAGTTTTTGGGAATAAGGCTGATAAGCACCCACTTTTATCTTCTTTGGAAACACTGCCAAAGATGTAATTAAGAGTCCAAATGGAGTTTCAAAAGATAAACTGACCAGCATGAACCAAGTTGCTTCCTGCAAAAGCTCATGTGCCTTTATGTCCTATGGGAGGGGCCAATCACCTCCAAGCCTTACTCCCGAGTCATCCCTTCTGTTTTAACTGTTCTTGCCTTCTGGCAGCTCTGCACATGCGCACACTGGGAACCCTGCTGTCCGACTCGGAGGCTCCAGAGGTAGCACAAAACTCCCAGATGGCCCTGGCCCCCTCTCTGCCTCTGACACAGAGCCCTCATCCAAGCCTTCCCCAGACTCCAATACTAACCCATGTTCCTCCCCAACCTCCTCGCTGTCCGACTTTGCTGCCAGCTCCTCAGCCCACTGGCGGACCACAACAGACGGAAGAGAAACTATATTTATCTACTATCAACAGTTTTACTCCTCCGCCACATATCCTTACAAAGACTGTCCCCTAAGTAATAAACACTGTCACATGGAATAAGAAGCCAAGCTATTTATGTCTACTTGAGGTTTATTTTTAATCCCTTTTTTAAAAATATATGATTTGTATTGAAAGTTTTAAATAAGACAAAAACTTATATAAGGTGATATAAAGTAAAGAGGAGAAAGGTAAGGAAAAGGAATGAAAGAAAAAAAATGCAAGAAAAAAATCAACAAGGATAGAAAAGAAGAAAGATATAAAAGTCTTCCAATATTCTTCAGAATTGGTATAAATACAATTCTATTTTTTGACTCAAAAGTTATATTATACTACGATTCCTTCTATAGTCTGTCTTGGCTAATCATCAAAACCAAAAGTCACAAGTTCATTTATTTTTAATGCAATAAGTCCACAAGAGGCTTTCAGTTGGCAATAAATGCAGGTAATGTTTTTTCTTTCATCAAAGAAGTTAATTTATCAATTTCAGCAAAATCTTACAATTTTACCAACCTTTCCTCCCTTCTGCGTAGTGCCGAACCTTTTCCATTTCTGTCTAAAGTAATAAAACAACAGGAATCCCATATTGAAATAATGTAGATGACCAGGCTGAGCCCGAGGGAGGAGTCAAACATATCAGTCTTGAATCCCTTTGCACTCATAAGAGATCTAAACCCATTCCACCTTGAATCCCATTGACTCTTATTTACTGCCAATTTGTTTTGACCTGTTAATAGTTCAGATTCTTGTAGAGAACATTAGCATACAACTGATTTGAACTGCCTGGACTCCTGATATCCTGTGCTTGACAAATAAACTTCCATGGTATTTAAAAATAAAACTTTTTATCTATTAATCCTAAAAGGAAAACTTTTCCCTCCAGTTGATTTCAGGAGGAGACTTCCTCCTTTCTCTGGTTAAACTCTCTAAACCAGGGGTCTACAACCTTGCCAACTTTAAGCTTTGGTGGACTTCAACTCCCAGAATTTCCCAGCCAGCTTTGCTTTGAATTCTGGGAGTTGAAGTCCACCAGGCTTAAAGTTGGAGACCCCTGCTCTAAACTATGCTGCCTCTTTGCCTTCTGGAGCACCCCCTCCCCTTTCTGGTAATCCAGACTCCATTCTGCCACATTATCCCATTATTATCTGAGCTCAAGGCAGATGCGGATTTTAATTTCTCCACAACTGAGTAGTATCCAGGAGATGTTGAACTTAAAACATATTTATTCCTGTGCAGAACCAGGAACAAATATAACTGAGGTTCTTTTCATGAAGCTGATATACAGTATATTGTTTTGCTAGTGCATTTGTGTCTACTCGTTTAGCCTTCTTATATAGAAAAATAAAATCCCTATATGTAGCATCTTGGGCCGCTGATATTTGTGACACATGTACCTGTCATTGTCAAAGATAAGAAACATTTTATTTTTTTAAAAAATGTACAGCAGAACTTTCAGCAACCTTATTATTTCAGTTCTGTATCCCTTCTCAGATTTTTTTTTATTATTATTATAAGACAACCTGTTTGATCAAAATCCCCTCGAGCTGTATAATTGTTGTCAAAGTTACATCAAAATGAAAGAGGTAAAAATAATGAACACATTGGCAGTAGAGGAATCCAAGGCCTCACATATTTTTTTTTTCCGTGACAGCAGGACACTATCGGGCTGTCACTGTGCCCTTGTGGCAAAAATAAAATAAAAATACATTAGGCATTAGCATTAGCAGAATGGCTCACTCATAAAATCTGCTGTGTCCTCCGGAACCATTTAAAACAGCCATTCAAGATCAGACCCTCATCTTTATATTCCAGGAACAATCTCAGTATAATTCTACAGCATTATTGTTCCTCTGAATTGCTCTGTAAAGGAAATGGCAAAACAGTTAAGGATGAAAGCAAGTTAAAAGATAAAAGTGAAGAAAATCAATGAAAACAAAAAGGCAGAATTTCAGAGAACATCCTTCCTTCAAAATGCACCACGTTTTTCCCAAAAATAAGACAGGGTCTTATTTTTTTGACCCCCGAAATAAGTGCTCGGTCTTATTTTCAGGGAGGTCTTATTATTATGAGGTACAGGAGGCGGTGAGCGTGGTCACCTGATGGCTGCTGTTAGCAATAGCAATAGCAGTTAGACTTATATACTGCTTCATAGGGCTTTCAGCCCTCTCTAAGCGGTTTACAGAGTCAGCATATCGCCCCCACAGTCTGGGTCCTCATTTCACCCACCTCGGAAGGATGGAAGGCTGAGTCAACCTTGAGCCGGTGAGATTAGAACCGCCGAACTGCAGATAACAGTCAGCTGAAGTGGCCTGCAGTGCTGCACCCTAACCACTGTACCACCTCAGCTGTTGTGTTGCAATATTTACAGGGAGGGCTTATTTTCAAGGGAGGGCTTATTTTAGCGCATGCGCTCAAAAGCCCAATTGGGCTGAATATCCTGGGAAGTCTTATTTTCAGGGAAACGGGGTAAGAGAACTTGTAGAATTGTGGTGAGAATATTGAATATTTGTTAAAACTATATTGATTAGCGCATGCGCTCAAAAGCCCAATTGGGCTTATTATCTGGGGAGGTCGTATTTTCAGGGAAACAGGGTAGCAGATGGATGTCTTTGCACATGGTTTTTCTTTTGTTTTTTTGTTTTTTTTTGTTTAAAAAGGTTTTATTTCTTTTAAAAAACACAAATATTTCATCATTCGTCAATCATTAAAACATCGAAGTACAATTTTTTTTGTATGCCCCTCCCTCCCTCCACCCCCACCCCCCTCCTCCTTCCCCCCACCCCCGACTTCCCAGAACCCGTACACGGTATGGATTTTTAACTAACACAGTCTAAAATCTATTGAGAAAAAAGAAATAAAGAAATTAATGACATTCTACATTGACCTTAGCTTCTTCTTACTGAACTAACTTTAAACAGTTTAAATTATTCCTGATCTTAAGCATAGGCTAACTGGAGTTTCTTGGTCCCGTATTTATTTTGTATATACTCAATCCATTTTTTCCAGTCTCGTTTATATCTCTCATTTGAATGATCTTTAAGATATGCCGATATTTTAACCATCTCGGCTAAGTTTGTGACTTTCAATGTCCATTCTTGGATTGTAGGCAAGTCTTCCTTCTTCCAGTATTGCGCCATCAACAGTCTTGCTGTCGTTATTAGGTGCAGAATCAAGTTAGTCTCTACCACTGTAAAGTCTGTACTTATACCTAGTAAAAATAACTGAGGACATGGTTGCACATGGTTTTTAAATGTTATGACCTTATGATGTTGTCTTCCTTTCATCCCTATCCTATAGAAGAGACAGTTTTAGCTGCTTTACTTTCAATATAATATTTTACATCTCCTGAGTGTTGCCACGGACATGGACTGATACGGTTGATGACATACTCAGGATTTGCCGAGCTCCAAAACCTGCTTTCGGCTACTGTGTGAATGCATCCACACCTTTTGTTTTACAGGAACTTATTTTCCCGGCCAAATTTGCTGCAAATCTGGTGGCTTTGGGCTGGGCATGCATCTGATCCGCAAAGCGGTGAATCAACCACATGCCTCCTCAGCACTTGTCATCTAGTTTTAAATGTGGCTCTAGTGTAGAATAGTCCTACACATGTATTTAAAAATAGCTTGAAAAGCAATTGTGGGAAAGGGGGGGGCGAATAATTGAAGCGGGGAAAAAGATTTGCAACTGCAGCAAGAAACTGTCCTGTGTCAATCGTCAGCCAGATGGTTTTGAAATGCAGGTTCTGAAACCGTCTTCTGAAACAGCATCAAATCTGTATCCCATAATAGCCAGAACACCCACTTTCACTTTCACTTCCTGTTGTTGTTGTTGCTCTTTCAGAAAAAAGGGTAACAAAAGGCTATCTGAAACAGAAATGAGGGGCACTAGGAGGGCCACATGTGAATTGAGAACATGGCACATGAAGCCATTTCTTAGAGCACATGAGACGTTGCCCTGTCAGCTACAGTGCACATGCAAATACTGGCCAGCTGATTTCAGCCTTCATTTTCGGCCATTTTTTGCCCTCCTGAATCCTCTGTAGGGTGAAAAGCAACCCAACACACAAAACAGAAGTTTGGGAACGGACTTCCAGTTTGCGCGTAGTGCCCTTTTTCTCTCTCTTGTTTCTTTGGAGAGAGAAAAATGGCCCTATAGGCAACCTGGAAGTCAGAAAACAAGCCGTTTCCGGCTTCCGGAGGGCCTGTGGGGGTGGCAGGGGAGGGCATTTTTTTTGCCCTCCCCAAGCTCCTAGAAATTCTCTGGAGCCTGGAGAGGGCAAAAAAACAGGTCCACCATGCAATTGTGCACCAAAAGCATGGGGGAGGGCACGTGCGCACACCACCCCCTCGTGCCCCTCCTGCTTTTGGCACGCAAAGGCAAAAAGGTTAGCCATCACTGTACTAGTGCCTGGCAATTGTTTCTCAGGCTAGCTGGCTGAAAGTGCTGGAAGGTTGAGTCCCCACTGGTAGGAGGGAACCTCTTGCTTTTCCACTGTGGAAGGCCTAGAGTAAAGATGCTATTTGCCATCTGATGAGTTTTATTTAGTAACTGACCTGCGCAGTACTGCACCAGTATTCAAATATTTAGACACATAGCAATACCATGTACATGATCTCAAGTCCTCTCCTTGTCTGGGAGAGGAACTACAAAGAGCTAATCTTCTCACCAGCTCTTCATTTCATCGTCATCAGTTGTCAGCTCTGCTTCTAGCAGAGACATCTTCAGTTCGCTGTTTCTTCCTCAGGAGTTGAAGTTGCAGGCTACTCGAATTTTAATTCATGTTATTGTTTTCCAAAAAAATGTGTTACATTCCTTCAGAATAGTCATCATTAGTGATCATTGGCTGGACATACATTTCAGTGGCATTATTCCACTGAGTTGGGTAATACCTCAATGATAATATATTAATCTGATTTAATAAAATATTTTAATTTTTTTAAACCTTTTTTTTTTTTAGCAACTTTTAGCAGATAATGGAATGGCAACTATTCAGTAGTGGAAAGGATAAGAAATTCTGCTTTCATCTCTTCCAACTATGCTAGAGGAGTGCATTTTGTCTTGAATAAACATAACTAAACCTTCTGAAAGGTTATTCTGCAAATGCCTCTGGTCCAAATCATATCACATTCCCATTTCCTGTTATTTTCTTAAGGAAGAAAAAAAAAAGTGAAACCATGCCCACTGACATATCTAGCTCTACTTCAGCAGTTAATTAGTAATAAGATTTTGAGTGCTGCATGGAAGTTAAACTGTAGTTCTAAATAACTTGTGTAAATTGCAACTATCTATTGATTTTTAGATGATAAGATGTGCTTCTATACATTAAACTTTGGGTTCAATCAGCATCTCGTGTATTTTAGATTAATCCATAAAAATGTGAGTGGGTTGCAAATTATATTCAATTTTGTTTTTTGCCATGAATTGCATTGGCTGAAAGCCATTCATATGTTTGTGTAGCACCCAGTTTAAGCACTTTTCAATTTCTTCTACACAAGAGTGGCATTCTGAAGTGAATTACCAATTCATTTTCAGTAACGATGGGCTTTTGGCAATAAAATATAAAGACCAGATCTGGCCAGGCATCAGGAATTATATAGTTCTACAGGATTTTCCTTGACTGTGTTCGTGTCATCATATTTTAGTGAGCAACCTTCTATGCTGTATGAATCAAACCCTGTCCTATTCTCCCATGAAACACAGCAAAATGGACATCAAACATGTCTTCATTTATCTTAATTCTCAGTTTATCTTACATGATGGGAGAGAAAAGCTACAAGAGATTCAGGTTAAGTAGAGGAATCTTTCATTATTGCAAGGCAATGTTTAGCTCATCCATCATTTTTCTGCCCTGGCTTGACCTCAGCCGGTAGCATGAGTAAATAACCTGTCACAGGTAGAGATGCAAGGAAAGACATATTGTGGCATAAAGTTACAAACCCACTTGTTCTCCAAATGCCTTAACTAGCCAGTAAGAGAAATGAAAATTAAATGGCAGTAAACACAGATTGCTCATAATGTTTAAAAGTTTATAATTTCCATAAGGAATTGTCCAGTTGGAAGACTGAAGAACTAGGGAAGGTCATAATTCTTTTGAGATAGAAATTTTGAAATGAGGCATGGATTGACCAATATGCACAGAGGAGAGTTTGAAAATTATGAAGCTTTCCAAGGATTAACATTTATGTATTTGTTAACTTTATATAGCCTTCCATCTCTTGCTTGTGAGATCTGTGGAGTAGAGAATTCAATCACGTAACTCTTCCAATCTTTCCCAATAGAGTTGCCAGCAATAAATATTAACCTTGAAATTTATTTGAAAATAAGCAAAGTTGGGGAGGTAGGGAGCAATATGCACATAGGAAGGATGTGGGGTTCTTACCTTAGTCCATTAACCACCTCCAGAATAACATGCTCCCAGTTGGCAGAGCCAGATATTCAAGTCCCTTGGGGTGTGGATCTGGCCTTAGGAGTCACAATGTTCCAGAGGGTAGGAGCCATGGCAGAAAAAGTTTTCTTCCTGGAACCCACCAGACAGAATTCCTTGACTGACAGGGTCCGTCCACAGTTGGCATGGATGGGGCAGACCAATTCCGTTGGAGTGAGACGGTTCTTCAGATAATCTAAACTATGCATAAAGGGCTTTAAAGCTTAAAAAACATCATTGCAGAAAAATAATCCTGTCATTTTTAATTTTAAGAGAAATTATAGCTGAAGTGTAGCTAAGAATAGCAGATTTTAGTAAACTCAGAGCAAGAATAAGTTGAATTTCATAAGTAGATGCTAAATAAAAATGGTGCTGAAGGTGGATTGGCACATAAACACAACTGCAGAAAGATTTTGTGTTTTAAAAATGGAGAACAACAACAACAACAACAACAACAACAACAACAACAACAACAACAAAAACCAATGTGGTTATACTAAAAACATAGCCAAAAACCAAAGGCGGCAGAGTATAAATCAAACCTTCTATAAATATACTCAAAATAACAGGAAGAGAAAGTGAAGCTAGAAAAATCCTAAGAGGCTATGAAGTAAAGGCCAATCTATTCCACTATTCATTTTGGTTCAGTTTTCATCCAACAAGGAAATAGATCTCATGCATGTAACTTTCTTAACAGAATAACAGAGTTGGAGAGGACCTTGGAGGTCTTCTAGTCAAGCAGGAAACCTTGTACCATTTCAGATAAATGGTTGTCCATTCTCTCCATTGTTGGATCACCTACAACTTCTGGAGGCAAGTCGTTCCACTGATTAATTGTTGTCAGGAATTTTTTTTCTTAATTGTAGGTTGCTTCCCTCCTTGATTAGTTTCAATCTGTTATTTCTTGTCTTTCTTAATGGTGCTTTGGAGAATAGTTTGACTCCCTCTTCTTTGTGGAATATCGGAAGACTGCTATCATGTCCTCCCTAGTCCTTCTTTTCATTAAACTAGACATACCCAATTCCTGCAACCGTTCATATGTTTTAGCCTTCGGTACCCTAATCATCTTTGTTGCAAACATCTTTGTTGTAACAACAACATGGAAGTCATTTGGCATTTCTTCCTTTGGAGTTTATGTTGGAAATAATTCAGACAGAAGCAGATGGATCCAGATGCTTCAAAAAAAAGTGGTAGATGTCAAAATAATTTCATATTGCTTGAAATCTGATTATAGAAGATCAAAGCAATCAACAATCATTGCCCATAATTCAAATCTCAACAAGTGACTTCATTGTAGAATTGGAAATACCCAAATAGCAAGAAACAGACATTAGAATATTGCATGAATATATCTTCAGATTAAATTACCGGTGCTAATGTGAAGTATATCAAACAAATACAAAACATAATGAGATTATAAGATTGTTATTATTATTATCCATCTATGATCTCATCAGAAATGTATTAAATGAAGAAAATACTTTTCTGAGTCAAGAATAAGCTGTTGTGTTACTGATAATGATCTCTGAACTCTGTTGGGAAGGGTTTGGATCACAGAAAACAGTCAATAGAGGCAGATTTTTCATATAGAGAAGACAGAGAGAGTCAGTGGATGATATATAGAAGTAATTATTTTAATAAAAATTTTGGAACAAATATCAATATGTAGAAACATTGACAGTTGAACCAGTTATAGCAGCTCATAGATTTTTGTCAAACCTATCTTTAGGGCTATTTCTCATGCCGTGAAAACTCTAAATAGGAATACAGCATTATTTCTGAAAATAAATGACATATTTGCTTTGCTGGGCTTTTCACTGTAACTTTAAAAAAAATGGTTATATTTTTCTATTCCTACATTCATATGGACCTGTCACTAACAAAGATCTTACACAGAAAATAAAGTAACAAAAAGGTTCCTGTGAACCAATATCACAAGAACTTGATCAGATAGGATTACAATTCAGAATTTATCTGGCAGATGCCTTTAACTGTTATTTCAAGGAATAAGACATATTTAACCATGCAAAACAGTCCTGTGACTCAGAATTCATCACTATCCTGTGTCTCAGTGGTAACTGTGAATAACATTTAACTGGAGAGCATATTGTCAACACTTTGCAAAGGGGCAAGATCAGGAATACAAAGACCTCATAGTTATCAGTTAGGTATTCGTTGGTAAAGGTTTTCCTGTCTGATTCTAGGTCGTAGTGCTCATCTACATTTTTTGGACCAAGGAAGCCAGCATTGTCTGAAGACAATTTCTGTGGCCATGTGGCTAGCATGGCTATATATGGCAAAGGCACACAAAATGCTGTTAACTTAATGTTAATTCAATTGCATTTGCATGCTTTCAAACTGCTAGGTGGGCAGGAACTAGAACAAGATCTCAACCTATCGCACGGTGCTCGGATCTCAAAACTGAAAAGCTTTCCAGTTGACAAGCTGAGCATCCTTAACCACTGAGCAATTCTGCCCCCTATTCTTAATATTAAACTGGAATAATTGCAAAATCTGGGGTGCAGAAATTGGAATTTCCAACCTCATTTATAGTGAATTGATCAAGTGTCTCTCTGAATGGTTTGAAATGCTATTTCCCAGGTACCGTATTTGGCTACCTGGGCTAAATTGCATTTCTTACCCCCTGCTATCCCTTGAGTGTTGAAGCCTGTTTAACATAAATATTGTTTGATGGTACAGGAATGGCTACATATACAAATGCTGGTTTCGTTTCTCTTTTGTTTTATTTTGGGAGGAAAAGTTGAGTTGTTTCTGTAATGATTCCTGAGTTATTATTTTTTTTTAAGACAAGATTCAAATTTATTTTTGAAGGTATGTTGGAAGTGACACTTAGAACAATTGGTCTTTAACCTTCAGAAAAATGCAAGCATCCCATTCACTTACTTTATATATTTATGGATAAATCAAGAATCAGGCCTGAAAATCCCCTCGCCCTCCAAAAAAAAATTGGGTTCGGCTTATCTGTGGACCAGAGCTCAGATTTTCTAAAGCCTGTCATGACTTTAAAATTGCACAGTTTTATAAATGATGATGTAACACTTTACAGTTTTCCCCCCTATTGCTGTGGTTGAAACTTTTGAGGATGAGCTTATCTGCAGATGACACATTTTGAGGGTCAGCTTATCCATGGATGGGCTAATCCATAATTATATAGTATATGGTCGATCACTACAGCTAGTTCCACTGCTGGTTACCATAACCTGTGTTCATATATTTGTTTGCTTCCTTGTTTACAGAATTTAAGATGGTCTGTGCAGTGGTGCTTCCACATCACATTTAACTTACAACCGTCCTCTGAAGTGGTTTGATATGCACACTCACACATACTTCTATGCCTACATTTACAAAACTACTTCCCCCTCCGTCTCCGTTCCTCAGAGATAGTTCTCATTGTGGAATCATTGTTTTCACTACCTCATTGAAGGGGAACTGTGATGGTTTGGTTCCTCTGTTGTCAATGTAATTGGCTCCCACAGCTAAATTTCAGCGCTGCAGTAAATTCTATCAGATTCAAGTGTGTCTAGAAAGCAACGGTAGGTAGGATTCTATCCCCAGACATTTTCCTTCATTATTTTTTTAAATCCTCATTTTCATAAAGAACAAAAGGCATTCTACAAAGGTGGGTATAGATCCAAGGAAAAGCAAGCATATTTGACTAAAGTAGAATGGCTGTGGGCAGTTCTGTGGATAAGGAGATAGTAGTTTGAGCTAGATTTCCTTGGTTTTCTTCACCCTTTTCCATAATTCCTTTTAGTAGAGCTTGATCTTCTGTGCAATTTGCAGTGTGCTGTTTACTCCAAGGCTGAAGAAGCCGATGGTGTCTACTTACCTATGTATGCATGATCTGTTCTTTACTATGGTTCAGAGAATTTTTAAGAGCTGAACTGAGCTGAACCACTGGCATTTCTTTCTTCTGACAGAATTTCTAATGAATCCTTTTGTTCTATTAGTTATGCTAGGTAGCTAATAGTCTGGTTGTTTCTGTTTTTTTTTCCTTTAAAATAAAATATTGGTACTTCCTGTATACTGTACTGTTATAGAGTGCTGTTTAGCTCAGGAAATGCCAGCAAGGGGACCAGTACCCTTGACAGATATTGATTGCTGCAGCGTTAAGGAAAGCATAGAAGCCTGAAAATAAGGAGAATAAAGGATACACTTACTACCGCCAAAGCCAGCAGCCCAGCATAGGTGAAATGTTTAGTTTAGTTTAGTTTCCCTTTATTTGTATGCCACCCTTTTCCCTGGGGGGACTCAGAGCGGCTCACAGTTCAAAAAAGGGGGGGGAGACAAACAAATTCTAACATGAAGACAATACAACATATTAAAAAGAAAACATAACAGTCACACAATTCGAGTGGGGTTAGAATCTTAACCCCAGGCCAGCCGGGATAGCCAGATCTTTAGAGCAGCGTGGAAGGTCTGGAGGGTGGTGATGGTACGAATCTCCATGGGGAGTTCGTTCCAGAGGGTCGGAGCAGCCACCGAGAAGGCTCTCCTTCGGGTAGTTGCCAGTCTACACTGGCTGGATGATGGAATTCGGAGGAGGCCTAATCTATGCGATCGTATCGGTCTAGCGGAGGTAATTGGCAGTAGGCGGTCTCTCAAATGGCATTCTGCGTTGTGATAACTCCGCTGCCTATTAGCAACCTCCAAGCAGAGATCTCTGGTGAGTGAGTGGCTGCTTCAACTGAACAAACAAACAAATAAACAAATGGCTTACTATTTGTGGGCAGAGAGGGCGAGGCTGCCATCTCCAGCAGCAAAAAATTGTTGTTCAAAAAGGGAAATGAACATAAGAAAACTTTATTATTCTTTACTATATGTCTCTTATGCCTTGAGGGGTCCTTGGTGCTCTCTGAGGTTGGTTGTTTCCTTGCCAGATGTTTCATTACCCAATCTAGGTAACCTCATCAGCGCTGATGGTGTTACCTAGGGTGAGGTAATGAAATGTCTGCAGGAAAACAGCCAAGCTCAGAGAGCACCAAGGACTCCTCATTTCAAGCCCGAGCTACAAATAATCTCCTTTATTGTTATATCTTTATGGGCAGGAGGGAGAAGGAAAGGTGCTTCAGATTTGAGCCACAGCAGAAGTTGCCCTCTGGGTCAGTTGTGGTTTACGTACGGAGAGACAGAAAGTTCAGGACATCCTTACACAATTCCAAAGGTTGTTGTAATTCCCAAAGGGATCGGTTTTCCTTCACCTTTGGGAGAACTAGAGTAGAGTAAGGGCCCAAATTCCCCAGGGTCCCTTTACCTATGGGATTTTGCCTCTCGGAATTGCAGATTTGATGCAGCCTTTGATTAAGAGAGAAAGAGGATAGCACAAAGAACACAGCCTGAATCATGACACTTCTAGTGTTATTTTTAATAGGTGTACCTGCTGCTCTCTCTTGTTCTAGCTGTGCCCTCAAGGAGACGGGGGGGGGGAATGGTTGCGTCCCAGAACATCTGTGTAAAAGGGGCTCTTTGTGAGCTGTTTTGGAAGCCCCCTGAGTTTTAAAAGCAATCTAGGAATAAGCACAAATACCACATGCCTTTTCATGCAGGTAGAACTATAGCTGGAAAGGCATAGAATTCTAGAAGCAGAATTCACTCTGGCTTTATCCATTCATAATAGTGCTGAAATGAGAGAACCAGTTTTTCAAAATCATTTGTCACACTATAACGCTTTCTCCATTTGTGGTCTTCAAAAAACTTACAGAGGATATTTTTTTTTTTCCTGCAACAAGGGAGAAAAAAGTCCTCAGTTGTTAGGATCACTTGATATCACTCATCAGATGATGATGTTCAGAATCTGTTATCTTCTATGAAGTGGGACTTTCGTGAGCCTTTGGAAACATCAACATGTTGCTGATCTTGAAATGACAACCTCGTGTTTGCACATTAGTTTTGAAAGTTCTAAATAGAACAGTATTGGACCTGGGTACTTGAGAGACCGCCTGCTGCCAATCACCTCCACTAGACCGATTAGATCCCACAGATTAGGCCTCCTCCGAATTCCATCCGCCGGCCAGTGTCGACTGGCAACTACCCGGAGGAGAGCCTTCTCTGTGGCTGCTCCGACCCTCTGGAACGAGCTCCCCGTGGAGATTCGAACCCTCACCACCCTCCAGGCCTTCCGCATAGCCCTTAAAACCTGGCTATTCCGACAGGCCTGGGGCTAAAGAGCTGTTGCCCCCCGTCTCGAATGGTATGACTGTTGTGTGTTTTTAAATTATGTATTGTTATGTTTCGTCTTTTATTTTTTGTCTGTACCCCCCCTTCCCTGATTTGAATTGTGAGCCGCCCTGAGTCCCCTTCGTGGAAAAAGGGCGGCATATAAATATAATAAAATCAAATCAATCAAATCAAATCAACACAAATTGACTTTTCTCTCCAAAAATGAACTTCACGTAGCATTATTTTTTTCCCCCAAGTTTCAGTTTATTTATTTATTTTTTTTGTCACCAAAGAAGATATTTTAGGTAGCCAACAAGTTCAGTGGGATTATTTAGTTTCATTCTTTTTTTAAAAAAAAATAGTCTCCTCTGCTTTCCCCCCCACCCCAAAATCTCTTTCATTTGTTTATCTTGCAGGCTTTCTGGATTTCAGCTGCCCTCATCTCTTGTGAGCACAGGTTCTATTCTGACGCTTTGTTTTACAACTGATTTTGCCGTGAGTGCCCAAGGATTCAAGGCTATCTACGAAGGTAAGATGCTATATTTGAATATGCAAAGAGATCTACAGCTTGAATGGTGTGAGTACTTTCCTTGTGAATAGATTTGAATACCTACCTGTGTTTTCTAGAAAATATGTCTTATTTTCTTTTGACCCCCCCTTCAAATAAATGCTTGGCCTTATTTTCGGGGAGGTCTTATTATTTTTGAGGTGCAGGAAGTGGCGAGCGTGGTCACCTCATGGCTGCTATTTTCAGGGAGGGTTTATTTTCAGGGAGGGTTTATTTTCAGGGGAGGGCTTATTTTCAGGGGAGGGCTTATTTTAGCGCATGCACTCAAAAGCCCGATTGGGCTCAATATCCTGGGAAGTCTTTTTTCAGGGAAACAGGGTAAGAGAACTTGTAGAATTGTTGTGAGAATATTGAATATCTTGTTAAAACTATATTGACAATGATTGGATTGGTAGTTTTGGAATGGTTTTGGAGTTGTTTAAAAAAGAGAGTTTTCCTTAGAAGTTTAGCGGTTCAAAATACTGACCTTGTCTTATGGTTTACTTCATTTTCCAAATATCGGAAAATTTGAGTTGCAAAAATATAGGTTTAAGTCGGGTGTTATTTCTACATTATTGTCAGAGGCAATATATACTTTCTTATGGTACAACCCTGTATGTATGTGTTGGTGTGTATATATATGTGTGTGAGGGAAAGAGTATGGATAAATTTGTAAATCAAAACTCAAGAAATAGTCAGAAGCATCTGATAAGGAAGTAGCTTATTCCATTCATAAATAAAATGGATAAGCAAAAAGAGAAAATAAGGCTATATTGCATGGATGCAATGTCATATTTATTTATCTGAAAACATTAAGATTAGTTGCATTAACACACATTTGAGTTGACCTCAATAGAATTGATTTTACATGCATAAGTTTCCTTTGTTGTAATGAGATTTCATGCATGCTTTCTCAAAAGTATTTTTTTTAATTAAATAAACACATTTGTAGATAAGAATGCTAATAAATTCTCAGGAGGTTTTGAAAGATCAGAGAGATTCTCAATATATACCTTCTTGCAAGTAGCATGACAAAGAAATGTCCAATTCAGAGCTGATTGTCAGGTTTTGTTTTATGTGTGTGTGTGTATGTGTGTGTGTATTGTTTTGTATTTGTGCTGATAAATAAATAAAGGGAGACTAGTATAGATCTATTTCAAGCTATTTAGCTCTCATCAGCTAGCCATACCCTTACTGGGATTCAAACCTGTGCTGTATTACATCTTAGGCAGACGTCTTAGCCATTAAGCCACAGGCTCTCCTCCTTATCAGCTGAAGCCAGGGAAGAAGGTATATATTTAGTGTCACAACTCCTGGTATGCCCCAATTATAGGAGGAAGCTAACTGCTTCCATTATCTGTCAATCGGCTCGTCACAAGAGTCCATCACGGCAGATATATTAATTATAAGGGCAGTTTACAGGCTGATGAAACAAATGAAATTGAACAATATGGTAAACTACACACAAACAATTTTTGAGAATCCAAAAAATGAATATTTCAAGCACATTTAAACTGCTAGAATTCCCTTCTTGTGGCTAAACTAAAGCAGAGTAAAAATTCAGAACTCCTTTTCCATTCTGTGCTTGTCTTTATATATTAGCATGTGGTAAACTTTAGAGATCAGTTGATTCTTGTGAAGTTCCATTCTGGAGGCAAAACTGGAGGCCAGGAGTGGAATCAACTGCAAAGTGGATGAAAGCCAAATGCATTTCTCTGTTTTTTCTTCTAAGTGCTTACTTTTATTCATAGTTTGCAATGCTAGAAGTGCCAAGCTCTTTGGAAGTCCTGAGCTAGCCTACCAAACTAAGGGAGAGAAATATTTGAACCTTCAAAAGAAAACACTGTTTATCTCTCACTCAATTTTCTTCTCAGCCTAAAACTACATTTTACTATTAATGCTGTAATATCACCGTGGTTATAACCCTTGCATTCCAAGCAGTGGACTGGGGGTTCAAAACCTATCAGGATTGTCTTAATGTGACTATTTTTCTTATACTAATCTTCCTATTTTTTTCCATTTTTTTTAAATGTCCTGTGGTTGCCTATCTCATATTTTTCCCCCCATCACTGAACCCAGAAGGATTTCACCCTGAGTTCTCAAAGAGCAGAACAAAAAATACAGAAAAGCATAGGAAGCGCAGGAAATAAAAATAGTATCTTTTTTTAAAAAAAGCTAGATCCTGAACCATCAGTCTGATCTTTGCAATGCCAACATTGCAACCATTGAGTTCTTATAGGCTTCATGGTAAATGCCTCTCTAGGAGGTATGAGAAACGATGGGAAGCACTGAGTGAGTTGAAAAGCTCTTCCTGTCTCTGTGAAAATGCCAAACAGTGGCTGAGTTCATCCTTTGCACTCAGAATGACCTATCATGAAAAGTGTACTTTGGAAGCGAAGCAGAAAAAAAACACGGATTTGAAGTATACTAGACAGGAAAGAGTCCCTTGGAATGCTCAAATATTTTAGTGGGACGAATTTCAGGTCCGATTTGATCCCTATGGATCCCCTTCCCAGGTAAAAAAGGTAAAGGCAGCTACTGGGAAGAAGAGGGAAGAGGCACATCCAGAAACACTACAGTATTATTATGCCTCCTGGCCAGTGGTGGGATTCAAATTTTTCTATTACCGGTTCTGTGGGTGTAGGTTGGTTGGCGTAGCTTGATGAGCCGAGGTGGCGCAGTGGTTAAATGCAGCACTGCAGGCTACTTCAGCTGACTACAGTTCTGCAGTTCAGCTGTTCAAATCTCACCGGCTCAAGGTTGACTCAGCCTTCCATCCTTCCAAGGTGGGTGAAATGAGGACCCAGACTGTGGGGGCGATATGCTGACTCTGTAAACCGCTTAGAGAGGGCTGAAAGCCCTATGAAGCGGTATATAAGTCTAACTGCTATTGCTATTGATGGACTTGACGTCACTCACAGCAAGGTGGGGCGGTACCTTGCTGCGAGTGACACCGAGTTGGCCATGCCCACTCAGTCACAAGACCTCCCTCCCCCAGCCAAGCCACACTCTCAGAACTGGCAGAAAAGGCCGCTCCTGTGGCCTGTCCCTAAATGGGGGGGGGGCTCCCCTGCATCAAAGTACCTTAAAGGGAGACCACCACCGAATAGGTGCGAACCGGCTGAATCCCACCACTGTATTGTCTTTGGTACATACATCATACCTTTCTGTCGGTCTACTGGCCTACCTTATGTACAGTATCTACCGGTATCTATTTAAGCTTCTTTGTTATATGTTTACTGAAAAAGGATCGTTTTGTTTTTTGGTCAGATATGCAATTTCCTAGAATGCCTTTGTCCTGGTCATTTTTATTTTTAGCAATCATCTTCTTGGAATTTTACGATTCTTCTACATGAGCCAACAGTATGGTGTTATGTGTGGGTATCTGTCCACGGTTTGAAATTTTTGTTGTTCAAATGTGATACATTTCTAGGATTCAGTCATGAGGCAGGAAAGGGTTATAGGATAGATCTGCTGTTACATTTTAAATAGTTAAAAAAAAAATTATCAGAACCGAAGAAGCTTCTTGGATGAGAAGTGAATCATCTTCAAGCAAAAACAAAGGAAGTCTCCTTTTGAAAAAAAAAGCACTTCTGGGTCTCCCAAACTGTGAAAGAGACGTCATATTTGAATGATTCTCTCCGAGCATTCCAAAGTCTTCTCATATTTTCATATAAAATTCCAATTTACAAATCCGTGGAATAGCCCTCATTTTACAATAGCAGTAGACTTACGTACAATAGCAGTAGACTTATATACCGCTTCATAGGGCTTTCAGCCCTCTCTAAGCGGTTTACAGAGTCAGCATATCGCCCCCAACAACAATCCGGGTCCTCATTTTACCCACCTCGGAAGGATGGAAGGCTGAGTCAACCCTGAGCCGGTGAGATTTGAACTGCTGAACTGCTGATCTAGCAGTAGCCTGCAGTGCTGCATTTAACCACTGCGCCACCTCGGCTCTAGATCCTATTGGCTGGATCAGTGGTCTCTCTAGAACAGAGGTTCCCAAACTTAGCAACTTTAAGACTTGTGGACTTCAACTCCCAGAATTCTCCAGCCAGCTCCGCGGAGCTGGCTGGAGAATTCTGGGAGTTGAAGTCCACAAGTCTTAAAGTTGCTAAGTTTGGGAATCTCTGCTCTAGAAAACCCTTCTTAGCACAATGAACGTTTGGTTGCTCAGCAAAACCATGGGGCTGTTTGCCAGTTTTCAACTGTGGATCTGCTCAATGGACTCCGTTTCTGAGTTTTTTCCTTGGCAGGTTTGTCCTGTGGCACATTGTGGATTCACTTAGCTGTGCAATAGGATCACACACTCAATGTCTGTGAGCATTGGCTTGTAGCTTTAGGATTTGTATTTTGAAAGGATGCTAGAAGACATCATTGCCCTTGAGCTTGTTCAGTGTCCAACGTGGTTTGTGTTTTCCACTACAATGATCAACTAATCTGAACTTGAATTAAGCTTTGCAAAGTGAAACACACACTGGGCTGAAAATGTGTGTCACGCTCTGTTTTTTAAAAAGGACATTTTGAGAAAGAAAGGCAAACCTGCTAGCTCTTTTCAGTCTTCTTTAATTCTTTCCATTAGCAGCTTCAGTTCTTTTGTTATCTTGATTGCTACTGGGGATTTTAAAGTGAGTGGTTTTTCTAAAAACCTTCAGGAATTGTTCATTGGAATCAAACAAAAAGCTAAAAGAAAAACAACAACTGTGTTTTAAGTTATAACCCCCCCCCCGCCCCATTACATAGGATCATTATTTCCTAGATTTGTTTCAGAATTTCTGCAAAGTTGGCTGGTGGATTGACCATGTACCATCAACCGTGACCCGTCAAAACCGCCTTCCACAAAAGCGCGGTCGACGAAAGCGCGTATGTGACGTCATCACAGCGCGACGAAAAAGATCGAAAAATTGAAATAAAAATTAAATTACAGCAAGCCGATTCACATAAAGGTAAGGGTTAGGTTTAGGGTTAGGGTTAGGTTAAGGGTTAGGGTTAGGTTTAGAGCATTAGCGTTACGTTTAGAGTTAGGTTAAGGGTTAGCGTTAGGTTTTTCGTTAGGTTAAGGGTTAGGTTTAGGGGTAGGTTTAGGGTTAGGTTAAGGGTTAGGTTTAGGGTTAGGTTTAGGGTTAGGTTAAGGGTTAGGTTTAGGGTTAGGCTTAGGGTTAGGTTTAGGGTTAGGTTTGGGGGGTTAGGGTAAGGTTTTCGCTTTATTTTTACATTTTTCGATCTTTTTCGTCGCGCTGTGATGACATCACATACGCGCTTTCGTCGACCGCGCTTTTGTCTACCGCGGTTTTGTGGTGGAACCACCATCAACTCAGTGTTGATTCTAAGCATCTTATCTTTCCAACCTTTAAGGACTTCTGAAGAGAGCTGTTTATTCCCCATGATGTGTAAGAAATTAAAACAAAAAAAATGAGGTGGGTGAACCAGACAGCTGCTGTGTGTAGGATGTTAGACTCCTGTTTGATGTTGGTATGCCAGCAACTCTGTAGGAGTAGAGCAAATGGAGCCACTGTAGAAGCAGAGCAGAGCTTCAGCTCTAGGGTGACCAGGTGTTATGCTGGCCATGAAACAAATTCTCCCCTGGCTATAAGACTTCTTTACTAAAGTCCCCTTGAAGCACTCAGGCTACCCACACAGCTGACGGACTTCACAAACACAAGTGGACCTTAGAAGGAGACTTCATCCTTTTTTGGCAAAAGTGCCAGCAACTGAGGGAGACTTTGGCGTAGGTAACATGACTACTGCATCAACATGAATCTAGCTATTATACATTTGTGTCTTTGTTTCATTTCATCAAGCATGAATTAGATAACAGATATAAGTATAGACAAGATGATGAATACATGAAATGAATATGGATACAAGGGAATATTACGGCAGGGACGGTAGGCCCACTGGTGCGCTTATGTATGCCCCTTAAAGACCTCTTAGGAATGGGATGAAGTCGACAGTAGGCAGTCTAAGGTTAAAGTTTTGGGGGTTTGGAGAAGAAACCACAGTGTCAGGTAGTGCGTTCCCAGCATTAACAACTATGTTACTGAACTTATTGAAGTTAAGAGCCGAGGCGGCGCAGTGGTTAGAGTGCAGTACTGCTAGCCACTTCAGTTGACTGCTATCTGCAGTTCAGCGGTTCTAATCTCACCGGCTCAGGGTTGACTCAGCCTTCCATCCTTCCGAGGTGGGTGAAATGAGGACCCGGATTGTTGTTGGGGGCGATATGCTGACTCTGTAAACCTCTTAGAGAGGGCTGAAAGCCCTATGAAGCGGTATATAAGTCTAACTGCTATTGCTATTGCTAAGTATATTACCACTATTATATCTTTTATATCTATTCATTTCTAATGTTCCAAATTATTAGAAACCTCTGATCTCAAAGTAAGAATTATTGCTTGTGTTGTTGCCTTTGTTTTCTATTGGAATTTCCCTACGACAATGGGCAGTAAAAAAAAAAAATGTGAAAAATAAATAAATAACAAACTAGGTATGACATTTCTTCCCCTCCTCTTTCTCACAGGGATCTAGTTTCTCTAGACTAGTGAAGATAAAACACTTGAATTCTTTCCTCCTGCTTCCTCCCAGTCTGTGTTTCCCCCTTCCTATCTCATATGTGCATTTTTCTCAAATCACATTTAAATAAAAGCAATGGGAGATAGGAATGCTTTGAACTAGACTATCAAATCCCCCGATTCCATATCATAGATTTGGTCCCCTTTGGAATTGCTTGCCCTTGCTTCTTTTTTCAGCTGCTCGGTGTATCTTTACATTAACATTCAGTCTCTGCCAACAACACTATCCTCAGTTCTCATTTATCTCAGTGATGCCCCAAACTAACAGTGCATTACTACTGATGAATAAATATCTAACTCCCTTATTGCTATTGCTAAGATTTAGCCATCACTTTAAATATGCTAAACATGTTGCATTTTAATACATCTCCTATTGCTCTGAATACTTTAGCTATATAGTTTGAAATGGGTAAAGAAAGGGATGATAGCTAGAACTAGGTATTCTGGTGATCTCCCAGTTTAGGACCGGAACCTTTCACTTTAAATTTCTACTTCATTAACATGTATTTTACAGATAATCTGGGGGGGGGGGGGAAACATTGTTGTGTGTGTGTGTGTGTGTGTGTGTGTGTGTGTGTATGTATGTATGTGTATATATCTATATCTATATCTATATCTCTATCTATCTATCTATCTATCTATCTATCTATCTATCTATCTCTATCTCTATCTCTATCTCTATCTCTATCTCTATCTATCTATCTATCTATCATCTATCTATCTATCTATCTATCTATCTATCTATCTATCTATCTATCTATCTATCTATCTATCTATCTATCCCACTTTGAATTGTATACCTACCTTTAAATTGTTATTTTCCCTAGCAAAAATTAACAGAAATAGGAGCAATTTGCAGGATGATAGGTCAGATTGGAGAATATGACCTCCGTGTAAAAATCCAACATCTAAAATGGGAAGCAATCACTGAATTCATGTGTGCGATATCATAATTAACATAATTGTTCCTGGGAACAAGACAGTGATTAGGACAGTAATTTTAATATACCCAAAAACTGTTTCCCCATAGATTTTTGCACCAACATTAGAGCAGCTGCTGTTCTAGAACAACTTCTGTTGTTAGAACTTTTACTTTTTTTTAAAAAAAAAATATATGTATAGTTTGCTCTGTTAGAGACTACAAAAGATGACAGAGAAAATATCTGCAGGGCCATAAAGTGATGATTTATGAGGTGTCATTGTAAATTTGTTTAGAACAGATTACGGACAACTGTTTCGGCAATGATTTGCAATTGCACTGTGTCCCCATATAAATGAGAAACTTAAGAAGAAATAAAACTTTTGACAAAAGGATTACAACTCAAGGGCATGGCAACATGAATGTGATTTATTTTTTATTTTTTTCCTAAATGGGGAATTGTTTGTTTATCGTATCCAAAATAGAACTTTGCAAAACATGTAAAGCTCAGTCTTGGTTTTAGCGGTAACTCATGAAGCCTCTTCTGAAGCTGTTTGGAACTCCCTCCCTCACCAAAGCATTGGGGGGTGTGGGGAATGGCTGCACTTAATCCATTTCATTCCATTCCAATACAATCCATTCCAATCCATTCCATTCCAATCCATTCTATTCCAATCCATTCCATTCCAATCCATTCTATTCCAATCCATTCCATTCCAATCCATTCTATTCCAATCCATTCCATTCCAATCCATTCCAATCCATTCCAATCCATTCCATTCCATTCCATTCCAATCCATTCCAATCCATTCCAATCCATTCCATGCCAATCCAATCCAATCCAATCCATTCCAATCCAATCCAATCCAATCCAATCCAATCTGATGTTACTAAATCATGCATTTTCAGGCACAAGAAACCAGGAATGAGGATAGAGTTCAAAAGCCCTATGAATTTATTCCATGCAACCTATACATAAGAATCTGGTTTATTAACAGTCAGTGCAAAATAGCAAGAGTCAGTGGACTTCAAGGGGGCTGGGCATAGGTCTCTTTCGGGGCATATAGGAACTCCAGACTCATGATGTGGTTGACTCTGCCCTCAAGGTCAAGCCTGGCTATCTCCTACTTGTATTAGATGATTTTAACAGACTTTATTGTTTGATTTTGATTTGATTTGATTTTGATTTTATTAAACTTGTATGCCACCGGTTAAGAGCCTCCGACACCGCTGAGTTCCAAGCAGCAACCAAGGCCTCAACCGGACTGTGGACGAGAGTATCAGGTATAACACCAAGCGCCTTCTGGAAGCCCGGAGGGTCCATAAGGCGCCTGGGGTGGAACCACCTAATCGATTCCTCCTCCCTACAGTGGGGGATTGGTCTCCGAAAGTCAAGCCTCAGCAGGAAGTGGTCCGACCATGACAGGGGCAAGATCTCAATACCCCTCAAACCAAGATCACAACTCCACTGCTCTGAGAGAAATACGAGGTCAAGCATGTGACCTGCTGAGTGAGTCGGGCCCCGAATTACTTGGGTCAAGCCCATGGCTGTCATGGAAGCCATGAACTCCTGCGCTCCATCAGAGTGCTCGCCGAGCGAAGGCAAATTGAAATCCCCCAGCACCATAAGCCTGGGGAACTCAACTGCCAGTTTGCAAATAGCAGTGAACTGTAGTATTTATTTATTATTTTTATCCTTCCTTTATTATTCTTGCAAATAATTTAAGGCAGTGAACAGTAAATATGAATCTTAAAAAATGCTGACTGCAGAATTTTTACTGAGGGACAGGATAATGAAAGTACGTTAGTGGTGGTGGGGGAAGCAATGAAGGAGAAAATAGCAATCATGTAGGAATAGCACTTAAACATATAGTCAACATTTATTTATGTATTTAATTAAACTTATACGCCACCAGTTCCCACCAATTGACTATAGAGATTCACAGCAAAAATATAAAACATCCACGGTAAGGAACGCTAACCCCCCTCTCCCCACACACCCCATGATAACAGGATTCAAACAAATCCTGCATTAAAGCTTGAACGGTGAGTTGAAAAATAAAATATTTAAGACAAGAAACATTAAAAAAAAAAAAAAAAAACCAAAACTAGCCTTACACTTAGAAAAGACTTACAACAAATTAGATCAAATGTCTTTAGTTGTTTCCTGAATGTTTTGGGGGGCAGACGAGGGAGAGAGAGGCTGATATCAGTGGGGAAGGATGTTCTAAGACAGCATTGGTGAATATTTTTCTCCTTGGGTACCAAAAGTACGTGCATGCTTGCTATTGCATGCACTTGTGTGCCCATCTCCATAATTTAATGCCTCCCTGTGCCATGCCCCCTGCACATTACTGTAACACGCTCTACATGGGGCTGCCCTTGAAGAGTGTTCGAAGACTTCAGCTAGTCCAGAACGCAGCTGCGCAAGTGATCGTGGGTGCACCCAGGTACACCCACGTTACACCTCTGCGAGCTGCACTGGCTACCCATTAGTCTCCGGACTCGCTTCAAGGTGCTAGTTGTTACTTATAAAGCCCTACATGGCATCGGACCTGGGTACCTGAGAGACCACCTCCTGCCAATTACCTCCCATAGACCGATCAGATCGCACAGACTAGGCCTTCTCCAGATCCCATCTGCCAGCCAATGTCGGCTGGTGACTTCCCGGGGGAGGGCCTTCTCTGTTGCAGCTCCAGCCCTCTGGAACGAGCTCCCCATGGAGATCCGGACCCTTACTACTGTCTCGGCCTTCCGCAAAGCCACTAAGATTTGGCTGCTCCGGCAGGCTGGGGGGCTGTTGAAATAGTCAGCCCCACAGGAACTATGAATGTTGTGTATTTTAAATTGTTGTTTGTCTATTTGTCTATTTATCCCCTTCCCTTGTTTATTGGAAGCCGCCCGGAGTCCTTCGGGAGTTGGCGGCATACAAAACCAATAAAATACAAAATACAAAATACAAATACATGCACATGTGACCCCTCCCACTGCCCCACGCATGGGCACACAGCTTTCTTGGAGCCATTTTCAGACTTCTGGTGGGTTTGGTAGATCCGTTTTTCACCCTCCCCAGGCTCCAGAGGCTTTCTAAGAGCCCCGGGAAGGCGAAAAACGGCCAAACACACAAACCAGAAGTTTGGGAATGGACTTCCGGGTTACCCGTTGGGCCGTTTTTCTCTTTCGATGAACAGCCCAACGCGGAAACCAGAAGTCCATTCCCGAACTTCCAGTTTGCGCCTTGGGTGGTTTTTCGCCATCCGGAGCCTTAAGTCTCTGGAGAGCGAAAAATAGCCAAAAAAACAGCGGAAGATCAAGGCCAATAATCCAGCTGGCCAAAACGCGTGCTAGAGCTGACAGGACAATGCCTCGAGTGCTATAGGTTTGCCATCACAGTTCAAGGGGGTTCAGCACTGCAACTGGAAAGCAGCCCTTCCTGGAATCAGTCCCAATTAAAGCGGAGTATCAGCAGGAGTTTCTTTTGAGATGATCTGGATAATTTGGGGCAATTCTGGCTAAGAATGGCTGATATAGTAAAATGCTAAGTTGTGATATTGATTAGCATCAGCACTTTAAATGATCTCTGGGGATCCTCTGGAAGCCAATGCAAGGTCATAAGGACAGGTGTGATGTTTTGCTGACTGCAAATGCCAGCCAGAGCCCCCAATCTGCTGAGTTCTTGAAGCAATTTGAAATTTCTGAGTAGCCTTTAAGGGCAGAACCCACACAGAGTGTCATTGCAGTACAGGTAACCCTTGAGTTATGTCAATTGAGCTTAACATTTCCGTTGTTAAGCGAGACATTGTTAAGTCAGTTGCCCCACTTTAAGAACTTTCTGCCCACAGTTGTTAAGTGAATCCCTGCAGTTGTTACAGTTAGTAACACCAACAAAGGGATGAAAATGCCAATTTAGTCTCCTGTAGCCTTGCCATTATACAGTCCTCAAAGTCTAAATAATAAATAAAAGTATTATTTCTCTGCCTCCTTAAAAAATTGCCTTTCTGCTCTGTTGTAGCTTTACCTCCAATGGTGCACTCGAGATGTATTTCAGGATTCAAGAAAGAAACAGCATTTAGCACTCTGTTATAGATAAACAAGCCCATGTTTGTGTTCTGTCTCTTTGTCTAGCCCTCACCCTCCCAGGCCTAAACAGAAAGCATGTTGACAGAACTAATCAGGGACTCATTGTTATCTGATGGTCACTCTGTCAAGCATGTGTTATTAAGAGATGGGAAATGCTCAACAGAGACTTCAAGGCTCATAAACTATGGATCAACAAACTCCGCACTCCCAGTCAGCCCTGCAAAATGTCATGTTGGCGGCAAATTTGGGAAGTGGGATATCTATTATGCCTATATAGACAAGGGTGGGTTCCGGCAAAGACTACTGCCGGTTCGCTCGGAAGCATCCATGTGCAGTACAACTAAACTTGCTCTGCACATGTGCAGAAGCAAAAAACAAGATGGGGACACCTATGAGCACCCAAGAGTTCGGGCGTGGCAGCTGTGGGTTGCTGCCAGTTCCAGTGACCCAGGACGCCAAGCTATTACCATTTTGGCCAAACCAGTCCGAACCGGTAGGAACCTACCACTGGATATAGGCTTCTAGGATGTTACTGTTTTGGAGTCCCTGGAGTTTTCTGAGCTTGGTTGTTTGGAGCTTGGAGCCGAGGTGGCGCAGTGGTTAGGGTGCAGTACTGCAGGCCACTTCAGCTGACTGTTATCTGCAGTTCAGTGGTTCAAATCTTACCGGCTCAGGGTTGACTCAGCCTTCCATCCTTCCGAGGTGGGTGAAATGAGGACCCAGACTGTGGGGGTGATATGCTGACTCTGTAAACCGCTTAGAGAGGGCTGAAAGCCCTATGAAGCGGTATATAAGTCTAACTGCTATTGCTATTGCTATTGTTTTCTTGCAGACATTTGATGACCAAACTAGATAACACCATCAGTGTGCAGAGCATCCAGGACCCCACAGTTCAACCCTGAGCTATAAAATATTCCCTTCTATTGGTGCCTTACGGCTATTAAACAAAAATGACAATAAAATAGAAAGCAAGCATGGATCTATGCATTTTTGTTGGGGGGGGGGAGGAGGTAGAAACTTGTCTTTTTAACAACTTGCCTTTAGGATACTAGTTTAAGAAATCCCTCACTGACAGTTGTAATGAAATCTTGGCACATTACCTTTTTAGTCTGCATTGACCTTTATGGCCACCTGTATTTCGGCTGCTGCATCTTGGAAATGAACAACAGTTTTGCTTTAAATTCTTCTTCTGTGAGTTCATTTCAATGGGTCCTCGTACAGATATTATGTGTTTCATTCTGGGCATTTTGTAATGCTCTAATATAGAGAAATTATCTCTGGAATGTTACTATTATACTTAAAACCAAAGCTGTCCTTCTGGTTTAGGTAATTGCAATGTCTCCATTTAGACACCCAAAATTGTCTTACACTTTAAGCAATCTGTAGTCTTTATAAAATGTAAATTATTCCAAGGTATAAGTGCGTGGTGCTCAAAAGAAACGTGAACTTTTCCTCTTTAAGATTTGCATTTTTTCTTCTGTCATAGAAATCATGGAATACTGGAAAAACAAAACAAAATAGAATGCTTAGTACTATTCCCTCTCCCTCTCTTTCTGCCTCTCTGTTATATACCCACACACTCACATAAATATACATACATTAATCAAAGCAGGGATTTAAATATCCCTTGTTAGGTTTCTTATAACTAAGGAATTAAGTCAGGATACTCTTTAGTCTTGCTTAATCCTTGCTCATGCCTAGACAGGACAGTTTTAAAATAGTCTGATGGGCCCCAATTCTGCATTTCCAAGTCTATCTTTCTAGAGTTACAAAAACCTCAGAACAGAGCAAACAATTTTTTTTTTTAAAAAAAGCTAAAACAGCAACTCTGTGAGCTATTCCCTTTCTTCACTTAAAAATGAATGGAATTGAGGAACATGATTTGCAAAATATAATCAGACGTTGTTTAGAAAACTTACATAGAATGCTTGGTTTCCTTTTGCACTATTTTACCTACTTATATTAGTAATCACTTGCAAAAATGTGACTCTAGATTGTGTAGAATAATAAAAATAAAAACAAAATTGCACTATTCCCTGCAACAGTCAACATTTACCTGTACATATAAGTAGATTGATTGATTGTCTTGTTTAGCAACCATTTGGAATTATGATGGTGGTGATAAAGTAATTTATGATCAATCCTCACATTTATTATCTTCCCAAGACTATGGAGAGAGAGAGAAAAAAGCTGAAATAAGGTCATAAGTGGTTTTACTTAACAACAGCTTCACTTGATGACCAGGTTACCAGTCTCAATTGTGGTCACTAAATGAATATTACTTGTACATATAAACACAGTGTGGTCTGTCTGGATGTACCACACATGGTCTTTTTTCTAGTCTTTTAAAGGATAAAACATTTATAATTGCTTTGGAATCAGGCAGTTTCTAAACACACTCTCCAAAAGGCTCACTTGACATTGTTCCCTTAAGAATCAAGGCATTCGGTGGTTGTAATCTCACTGCAAGATAATTTACTGTTGTGGCCTAGCAGGAGCTGTTGGAGCTGCCACCAGACTCCGGCAGCGAGGGGCCCTATGAATCGGCTCTGGAGGATGTGGAGGACCCTGGATAGGGTTCCGACTCCAAGCAGGGCACAGAGAGGCTGGTTGGCCACCAGGAGGCGCCTGAGCCTTGGACCAGTGGAGAGGAGACAAGGGAGAGTGAGCTGGATGCCAGTAGTGAGTTGTTCCTGGATGTATGCCATCGAAGAGCTAATAGGCATCAGGAACAGTTGCGCAAGTACAGGATGTAATTGCACTCAGTTGGTGGTCATTAGGCTCCTCTCCAGACTATAAAAAAGACTACTTGTGCACACACCCCTCTTGCAGAAGTCAACGCAGGAACTAATGCCAGAGAACATTATGGTGAGCTTGGCAGGCTGGATTGCTGCCAGGGCTTATCTGTGCTGGATTGCTGCCCAAGCTTGTCTGTGCCGATTTGCTGCCAAGGACCTGTCTGTCTGTTAATTAAATGCCGTAACTTATCTTTGGCTCAGAGTGTGCTTTGGTGTGGGATGAGGGGGGTCAGAACAATTTACTAAATGTGAGAAGTTTCCTGTGGGACCTCATGAGGAGTGTAGAAACCAGGAGATAGGGAGTTCTAGTCCTGCCTTAGGCATTAAAGCCAGCTGGGTGACTTTGCGCTAGTCAGCCTCCTTCTATCAACCCAATCCACCTAATTGGGTGGTTGTTGTGAGGGAAATAGAGGGAGGGAGGAGTGTGCATTGAATTAATTATAAAGTAATAAAGGTAGGATAAAAATCAAATATACATACAGAACGTTCATCAAAGAGAATTCATTTGAAAGAAAATATAGCTTTACCTTTTTCAGAAAGAATTTAACACAAAGGATGAAAAAGCACTCCCCTCCCCAAAATAAAATATTAAGATACTACACAGAATTGCCATAAGAGGACTGTAGTTTGTTCTGTCTGTCTGTTTGTCTGTAGTCATGACTGCTAACAGCTGGAGAGGCATTATTTCCCTCCTAGAGATTTTGATCTTAGGATGCCTGTAGGAGCCAGTGTTTGTAAACAGACATGCTTAGACATTGTTTCTTCCAACAACATCTCAGCTCTCCACTGTTGCAACCAAGAGAGCTTCTGGTTTCTTCTTTTAGTGTCCTCCCCAACTAGGAAAGCTGATGAATTGACTCTTTTTTAATAGTAAAAAAAAAAAGGTAAGGTAATACATGGTCCATAATCACCAGCATATCCTACTTTCCACCAGATGTAGCTTTCAAATTACTACAGATCCGTGTGGATGGTGTCCAGTGGTGGGATTCACATAATTTAACAACTGGTTCTCTGCCCTAATGGCCATCTGGGTAGGTGGGGCTCGGTGGTCATGTGACTGGGTGGGCGTGGTCAACTCAAGGTCACTCAGGTCGATGGGCGTTTCACCTTAGCTGTTACAATGATAATAAGGGTTAACCAGAGAGGCAGTTTCTGTAAGCAGGGCAATAAATATCAGGCTAGAAACAACACCAGAATGTTTCCTTTCTGCCTTCCTTACAGGATTAGCCCTGCAAAGTGGGGAAAAACAAAATGAGATTTCTTCCAACAACCGGTTCTCCGAACTGCTTAGAAAGTTACCAACCGGTTCTCCCGAATAGGTGCAAACCGGCTGAATCCCACCACTGATGGTGTCATTTAAAATGACACCTGTTTTGAATCTTTTCTCGTGATAGCCTTGTGTGATATTGGATATTGAAACTACAACTATTCACTTGATTTTTATTGTGAGACAAATGTGGTGAAATTTAGTTTAGATAAAGATTGGGGGGGGGGGGGGGGGAAACGATTTTGAGCAAAACTATCCTGCTATCCTCTCCAGAAGATATATGTATTTCAGGTTCCCTCACCTATTATAACTACTCAGTATATGGGGAGTTTTTTTGTTTGACTTTTACCATTCCTTTACATCATCCTTGTAATTAAGTATAGTAAGAAGATATTATATAATAAACCACACACCCCACTTAAGCAGCCTGCCCCCAAATATCCTTACTTAGCCTTAAAAACAACCAACAACCAGTTCAAAGATTTAGCCATTGCATGGCTAAATTATTTTGGCAGAATTATAGCAGCAACATTTTTTTTTTAAAAGCCAGTTTTAAGAACACATTGCTTATACATGACAACATAATTGCTAGGTTCCATATTTCCACAATTAGTGGTGAAATCTATGTTTGCATATTGTTGATGTTTTAATTAAAGAGGGTAAACAAAAACATTTACACTTACATGACAAATAAAAGCCCATTAGGGGTCCATTCCTGTTTCTAAAATGTGACAACCACATTTTCTGCAGTTAAAAATGTTCTTCCAATAACCAACTTATATTCAACAGTTTGCAATGCATGAAAAAAAAACAAAAACACCTTTATGTCTATTGCAAGATGATTGTAACCAACCATACAATATAGGTATATTTATAGAGCCTTAAAGATGTAGGCATAGATATATAAAAATACTGAAGTCTACCAATTCCTTTTGTCTCTTTAAATTGGGAAAATGTGACAAAAAAAGATATATGTTCATGCAGACAAAGCTATTTAGAATGTCACTCTTTCTTGGTATGCTCTTGACAAGATCAGAGCAGAGAAGCTACTCAATGGTCTTTCAAAAAGAAAAAAAATAATAATGTTGGTGCAAAAAGCAAATTGATGGTCTTTTGCTTCAGATTCCAGGCAGAAATTTGCCTGGAAGAAAATTGCTCCTTTCTAATGTCTGTTAGGGGTCATAGCCTCTAGATCTAAAACAATTTCATGTCTGAAAAGACTCAGAAAAGGAGGAGGGGGGGAAAGAATTTTCTAAAATAGTGCTCAAAAAAGAAGAAAGGATTTCTGCTTTTCTCCATCTGACCCATCTTTTCCCTTCACGAGAGGCAGAGCAGGGGAAGGCGACTACAAGTTACTTATTTAGATTGTCAGGAAAAAAAATAATAATCCAGCAATTTGTGACATACAGTAGACTATTTGATTTGCTATCCTACTTAGATTTGCTAAGCAACGGTATCAGGTAGGGTTTCTTGCACTATTAAGGCCACGTTTCATTGAAAAGGGTTGAATCTTATGCTGATACATCTGTTCTGACTGAGGCTTCCTGAGAGCATGACAAAATCCTCCTTGTCCTGACAAAAAACCCTTTTTATTAATTGACTGTGAATTCTGCTCATTCACATCCAGCAAAGTCTTTCAAGGGAGGATTTACAGTCACAGACCTTATCTGGTTTGGAGAGCTAATAGGCCGATATCTGCAAAACTTGGCAAGGCGTCTCAGAGAGTCACGAACCAATTAAGTGAACTAATTGTCTCCTGAACTCTCCACTCCCCTTTTGCTCCTCTTTTATTTCCTCTGGGATGGCCATTTGTCCTCCTGTGACATTATTCCCAAGTCGACCCCTGTTCTTTAGCTGTTCCCTTTGTTTGGCAACTCTGCGCATGCGCACATTGGGAACAGGCTCCTGCTGTTCATCTCCCTCACTGATGTCTGACTCTGAAGGCAGCTGATAACTGTTAGACGGCCCTGGCCCCATCTCTGTCTCTGACACAGAGCCCTCATCAGAGCCTTTCCCAGACTCCAGGACTGGGCCATGTTCCTCCTCAATGTCCGAATTTGCTGCCAGCTCTGCTGGCAGGCCACAAGAGCATCATCCTTGGTCCCAGACCACACAACAAAGAGAGGAAAGGAAGATTCAATTCAATATTTAGAACTATGAATAGAACTTACCGTCTCTCCCCGAAAATAAGACAGGGTCTTATTTTCTTTTGCCCCACGAAATATGGCCTTGGGCTTATTATAGGAGATGGCTTATTCTTTTCTGGGGCAGGTAAGAAGTGAGGCATGCCTTTTTACCTTTCCAGCTCCATTGTGTTCCTCTCCATTGTGTTCAGGGAAGCCGCTGGTGAAAAAAAAAAAAAAACCTTCCCGCGAGTTCAATAAATCTTCTTGAAGTTGTGAGAAGGTTTTTTTTTTAACTAGGGACTTCCCTGAACACAGTGGAGAGGAACGCGACAGAGCTGGAAAGGTAAGAGGTGCGCCTCGCGGCCCAACACCGCCCACCTCACCCCAATGGTAAAGGCAGTCTGCCTGGTTCCCTTCCCCGCTCTCCCTTTAGCGAGGGGTGGCAGGTGGGGGGGGAGAAGTGAGGCATGCCTCTTACCTTTCCACGTCTGTTGCATTCCTCGCCCTTTGAATCCCCTTGTAAAAAACCTCTCATGAGTTCAACCCATGAGGTTTTGTTTTTTTTACAAGGGGCTTCAATGGACGAAAGGGTGAGGAATGCAGCAGAGCTGTCAGTCTCTGGAAGCACTAGGATGTGCATCTCCCCCCACCCACCTGCCACCCCTCATTAAAGGGACGGCAGGGAAGGGAACCAGGCAGGCTGCCTTTTTCATTGGGGCAAGGTGGGCGGTATTGAGCCGCGAGGTGCACCTCTTACTTTTCCAGGTCCATTGCGTTGCGTTTTCATCCAGCGAAGACCCTTGTAAAAAAAAAAAAAAAAAAAAAAAAACCTCGCTAGTTGAACTCAAGAGGTTTTTTTTTTTTTACAAGGGGATTCACTGGGCAAAAGGGCGAGGAACGCAACGGACCTGGAAAGGTAAGAAGCGCGTCTCGCTTCTCCCCTCCCACCTGCCACCCCTCGCTAAAGGGACGGTGGGGAAGGGAACCAGGCAGGCTACCTTTACCATTGGGGTGGGTGGTGGTTTTTTTTTGCGTGAGAAGCAACAGGCGGGAGGGTGTGATTGCATTGCTGGCCTGCCGCTGTTTTTGCAGCGAGCCCTCCTTTTGCGTGGGACGGAAGGGCGGGAGGTGGAAGCACTTTGCTTTTCCTGTCGCTGTTTTCGCGGTGAGCCCTCTTTTTGTCCCGCAAGCTGTATCGGTAGGTGGTACAGTGGTAACGGTGGGGACCGGTTGCGTATGCGCTTAAATAGTTGGAGGCGGGCTTATTTTCAGAGGAGGTCTTATTATGGTACATGCTCTGAAAAGCCAGATTGGGCTTGTTAGCAGGGCATGTCTTATTTTTGGGGAAAACACAGTAGTACTAACAATAGACATGATGGCTATGTTTAAGTTTAAGTTTTATTTTATTTATATGCCGCCCCATTCCCTAAAAGGGACTCGGGGCGGCGAACAACTTAAACGGGAAAGGGGAAACATACAAGTACAAAATAGACATATTAAAATGACCAACAACCACACCTGTCGAGAGGGTAGGGGAGCTCATCAACCCCAGGCCTGCCGACACAGCCAGGTTTTAACGGCTTTTCGGAAAGCAGGGAGAGAGGTGAGGGTCCGAATCTCCGCAGGGAATTCGTTCCAAAGGGCCGGAGCTGCAACAGAGAAGGCCCTCCCCCGGGTCGTAGCCAGATGGCATTGGCTGGTGGATGGAACCCGGAGGAGGCCCACCCTGTGGGTCTTTGGGAGGTAATTGGCAGCAGGTGGTCTCTCAAGTACCCAGGTCCAATACCATGAAGGGCTTTATAAGTAATAACTAGCACCTTGAAGCGTATCCGGAGACCGATTGGAAGCCAGTGCAGCTCGCGGAGGATAGGTGGATAGTAGTGGAAGGCATTCTTTGTTTTGATCCTTGAGTTTGTCAATGGTAAGATTGCGGGCATTAATGGAAGGATTATCTCCCATCTTCTTCTGCTTTACAGAAAATCTAAATGAAAGATTCTCTGCGTTTTCAATAAAAGATAAATGCAAGCATTGTTAGCTTGAATCTGTGATATATTTGGTAGGGCTTTGAAAAGCATTTGGAAGGAGTGTTTTGGCTCTGCTAGTGATCAAAACAGCTGTACCTTTTTTTTTTCCACGCTCAAGACTGACTGCTTGGATTGAAAAGGTGCCCTGTTCATGTGAAACCTGAAGCATTTTTTTCCAAATCTTTTCTGACTTTGCACAGGTCTAATATCTAGTGCTAAATATAGGTACTTTGACAAAAGAGGTGCCACTGGAGAAGCATGACAGTCACTCAAAAGTCACCCACTAAAAAGAACTTCTTGTAATTGCTCCTTCTCTTCTAGATGTCCACGATTTTTACCGGCAAAGCCAATCTATCCTTCTCTTTCTGATCTAGGAACTGGATTCCAAAGGACTCACTGCAGCTCAGCCCTCATTTTGTTTTTTTAAATAAATGCTCCTGGGGACTTGATGTTCCTGAGGTCATTCCTGTAAATAAATGTGATGCTTGAGGCTGTCATTTTATTGTAGGAGTTGTGTGGGCTGAGTTTATTTTATTTAGCTTTATTAGTTTTGGTTTTTCTGTTTGTGTGGGTTGATTCTACTGAGATTTGTTCATCCATTGTTAGCATTTTTTCTGTGAGATGATACATCTCGCACATACAAAACAGTTGTTGCAATTCTTCCAAGTAACAGAATATATCTTCTTTTGTGGTTAATTTTGGACAAGCCTCGGTTAGTGAAACATGGTCTCAGCTCTTCCAGATGCCCAGAGCACTTTTCAAGCTTTAAGTTGCTTCACAACAGCAGACAGGAGAAAGTGAGAAAGATACCAGTTGCCTGGCAGAAAAAGCCGTAGGGTTTTCCCTCTCTCTCTTTCTCTCCAAAACCATATGGCTAAAAAAAGTGTTCCACCTGTTCTGTGCTGCAACTTTTTTTCCTGGCTTCCTCATCAGCATTTATTTTCTAGTCCTGCCCAATTGGCTGCTAAGAGGTGAGCCCAATTTATTTCATTGAAAGTGAATACTGATGAGGATTCCGTTTAATTCAAATTTATCAGATCCGTTACAGCTGCTCACTTCATTAGAATCTGGGTGGTTCACAAAAACCGAGAAAAATAAAAATAAAGACAGACATAAACAGACAGCTCTAACTAAAACAACCAGAACAATAATCCATATAAATACAATGTCCCTCTCCCCCCCAAAAAAATAAAAATAAATACATCAACAAACACATTAACCCCAAGCTTTGGAAACAGAGCCACAGCTTCCTATAATTCCTGGAGAATAAGAGCAAATCCGTAAATCTGGGGGAAGCTGTTTCAAAGGGCAGGGTTAGTGACAGAGAGGGCTCACTTCCTTGATCCCACGAGATGGCAGTGTTTAATAGCAGGGACCAGAGCTGGGAATAAATTAGATTTGATTGGTGAAGCTGAATAGAAACATGTATTCTATTTCTCACAATGATTTGGACTTTACAACAACAATCGATCTTTCATTTTGGCACAGTTCTTTTAAGGAGGGACACCCCCATTTCTGTAGGTTTGTAGGATGTAATCAAACGATTTAGGGCCTGGAGACATAAAACATATGAATCATGGTTGTTAGTCTAGACTCTAGAGAAAAAAAAGAAGGATTAGGGGTGAAATGGTAGCAGTATTCCAGGATTCGAAGGGCTGCCTCAAAGAGCCACTTATTTCCCAAAGCAAGACCAGAAGGCAAAGACCAGAAACAAATGGATGGAAACTAATCCAGGAGGGAGACAATCTGGATTTAAGGAGAGACTTCCTAATGGTGAGAACAATTAACCGGTGGAACGGCTGTCCTCCAGAAGTCGTGGCTGCTCCATCACTGGAGGTCTTTAAGAAGAGATTGAACAATCACTTGCCTGAAACGGGATAGGGTCTCCTGCTTGAGAAGGAGGTCCCTTCCAGTTCTGTTCTGATTGATTGATTGATTGATTGATTGATTGATTGATTGATTGAGTCAAACAGACATCTGTGCAATCCTGGGAA